>NC_058090.1:65391861-65608720 GCF_014858855.1 Bufo gargarizans
ATCATAATGCTACATCTACACAACTGTTTTAGACCATATTGAAGTTAATGGGGCTATTTACTTGGCCGTTTTTTTTTTTAACAGCCTTCATGGGATGTAACTGTACATTCAAATTGCAAGTAACTTAGCGCATTTGGACGTACAGCCACGTAGTGCTCTCATAGAGAAGAGACACTTGCCGGCAATCGCTCCGATTGTTTACTCTCTACAGACCAACCAATAAGAGCGCTTTAGTTTGAAAATGCCGGTTTCAGGCTGTGATCTCCATGCTGGGGAATGCCCCCGATATGCCAACATTGCCCCCCTGACGCCCCCTGCGGCATTCTCCTCACTCCGGCCAGTGGTGGCAGCAGCTCAGGAACGGAGCCGGTGTCATGAGCAGAGAGTGTCAGCTGTACACTCTCCTGCTACGCCAAAATCGGTGCTGGCAATGATCTCGGCTGTTTAACCCCATAGATGCCTTACTATGGACTTTAGCATATAGCGATGTAAAATTTATTTTTAACACAAAAGTTATTTTATGCTGAAAAAGTAGTAAAACTTATATCGCCATAACCGTATCAAACCACAGAATAAAATAATCATATAATATTTACCGCAAGAGGAATGGCCATTTTTGCCCACTTTAACTCCACAAAAAATTGTATAAAAAGTGATCAAAAAGAGATATACACCCAATACCAATAAAAACTACAGCCTGTCATGCAAAAATCAAGCTACATTGGTGAAAAAATTAAAATGTTATGGGCCCTAAAATAAATTTCAGCAAATTACATGTTAGAAAATCCTGATGCCACTCTTTCAGTTCTGAAGGCTGCCATGCCCCCAAACAGGAAAAAATGCATAGCAAATTGTGGGGTGCATTTTCTCCTGTTACCCATTGTGAAAATGAAAAATTGGGCTAAAGCAACATTATATTGGAAATAAAAGGTAATTTTCACAGCCATGTGTGTCTAAATTCTATGAAACGCTTGTTGAGTCAAAGCATTCACTTCACCACTAGATTTATTCCTTGAGTGGTGTAGTTTCCAAAATGGGGTCACTTTTTGGTGTTTCCTTTCTAGAGGTACCTCAGTGTCTCTTCAAATGTGACATGGCACCTGAAAACCATTCCAGCAAAATCTGCCCTCCATTAACAATATGGTGCTCCTTTCCTTCTGCACCCTGCCGTGTGCCCATACAACAGGTTACAACCACATAGGGAGTGTTTCTGTAAACTGCAGAATCACAGCAATAAATATTGAGGTCTCTTTAGCTGTTAATCCTTGCTGTGTTACAGGAAAATTGGATTTAAATAGAAAATAAGAAAATAGAAATAAAAATTTCCCCTACATTTTGCTTTAATTTTTGTCAAACACCTAAAGGGTTAATAAAGTTTGTAAAATCAGTTTTGAATAACTTGAGTGGCATAGTTTCTAAAATGGGGTAATTTATGGGTGGTTTCTACTATTTAAGCCCCACAAACTGACTCCATAACTGAACTGGTCCTTAAAGAGGACCTTTCACTACAATAAAAAATCTAAACTAAGCATACAGAAATGGAGAGCGTACAGAAAGGTCCTCTTTAAAGAAGTGGGTTTTGGAAATTTAGTAAAAAATGTGCTTCTAAGCCTTCTAACTTCCTACAATAATAACACCAATGACATTTAAAAATAATGCGAACATAAAGTAGACATATGGGGAATGTTAAGTAATAGATACTTTATAAGATATCACTATCTGTCTTAAAAGCAGAGAAATTCTCATTTTGAAAATAGCAAATTTTTCCATATTTTCTGAAAATTTTGGATTTTTTTAATGCATAAAGGTATCAACTCAAGTTCACTACTAACACGAAGTATGATGTGTCACAAGAAAACAATCTCAGAATGACTTGGAAAAGCAAAAGCGTTCCAAAGTTATTACCAGCAAAACTGACACATGTAGATTTGAAAAATGGGCTCTGGCATTTTTTCCAAACTGAAGGGGTTAATGCCCATTTTTAATGGCTGTGCAAAGCGTCCATTAAAAATGCCCACAAAAAAGATGCAAACTGGTTGAAAAATGGCTATGAAAAACTGACAGTGTGGCTACTTTCACACTTGCATTTTTGCCTGATTCGGCAGGGATCAGCAAAAATGCTTTCGTTACTGTGAATACATCCGCCTGCATCCGTTATTATCTTTAACATAGCCAAGATGGATCCGTCATGAACTTCATTGAAAGTCAATGGGGGAACGGATCCGTTTTCTATTGTCAGATTATGTCAGAGTAAAACGGATCTGTCACCACTGACTTCCATTGTGGGTCATGCCGGATCCGTTTTGCTCCGCATCCCATGACAGATAGGTCTGGGAAAGCAACCAAATGGAACGGAATGCATTTTGGAGCATTCAGTTCTGTTCAGTTACGTTTTGTCCCCCTTCATTGTCAATGGGGACAGATCTCAATATGACAGACAGATCTCAATACCGAAAAAGAGAAATGCTAGTGTGAACGTAGCCTGTCTCCGTTTTTTAAGGCCATTTTTTTATTGTCGTGTGAATGTAGCTCAATTCTTGCCAAAAACATTGATTTGACCACACTGAAAGCTTAAATTTTTTATTTACGTAAATCTGTCACATTGAAAATGAAGTACAATCTGTAGGCAGCATGTCATCCAGCATTAGAATTGAACAGGTAAATATAAAGTTTTATGGGGAAAGATTATATAAAATTTAAATCTCTGCTCGTTCTATGCATAGGAGTCATGTAGACGGTCAAACTCAGTAATCAGCAGCCTACTCTTTCTGCTGGGCAGACAAAAAGGCCCCAGATGGCAATAATCCTTTAATTGGCAAAAATATGTGGACACCCTTCCTGATTATTTACATCAGGTGTTTCAGCCATACCCATTGCAAACAGACACATAAAATCAAACTGCCAATCTCCATAGAGAACATTGGTAGTAGTATGGTCATAATGAACAGCTCGGTGACTTTAAAAATGGCACTCTAATAGGATGCAAATTTTTGGTCTGCAATAACATACTGTTATTGTGAACTGTAAATGCCTGTGATTAACAACAGCTCAAGATTCATCAATATGGGTTTTCATGGTTGAGCATTTGCATACAAGCCTAAGATCACGATGCGCAATGCAAAGCTTTGGCTGGAGTGCTGTAAAGCACACTATCCCTGGGCTCTGGAGCGATGAATCATGTTTCACTAGCTGGCAGTCTGAAAGAAGAATCTATGTTTGATGGGTGCCAGAGGAACACTATTTTTTACATGAATGAATGGTGCACCGCTGGAGAAGGGATAATAGTATGTGTAGCTGGCCAGCTAAGACCTGTCCTAGGTTGCTAGTATAGCCTTATATGTGTTTACAGCTAAACCTGCCAATAGCCTTAATACAGTTCCTATGTTTATGTGTTAAAGAGAAAAGCAGAGTTATTTACTGTGACATCATGTTTTGGATGTCATATAACTGTTATATTTTGTGTTTACAGAAGCAGAAAATATAATATGCCTTTAAGATTCATTTATAGTGTAAGGTAATATCAGTGACACAGCAGAAACAACAGAAAGCATAGTGTTAATCTGTTGTTGCTGGGCAGAAGACCAATCACAGCCATCTTCTCACACAGCAAGAGTTTTCACCAATCACTGTCAGCCTCACACACAGTCTGTCTGGGAATTCCCCTAGCAGGAGCTACTAGAAACATTATTCACCAGAGACAGGAGCTAAATAGACGTTCACTTCACTGAGAGCTGTGTTTTTATGGAAGCAGGAGAGGCCAAAATAGGTATTTAATACAGTTATATAATGTTCATGTTGTTTATACAGTTATATAATGTATTGTGATTGGAACTTTATATTGAACAAGTTATGTGTGTTTACTTACAGTTCCACCAATTGCAAAGTACAAATACAAATTGCAAGCTACAGTTGCAAACTGTGAATTACTACAAATACCATACAAACATATTGCAATCCAAATTGCATACAACCCTAACAGATCATACTCAACCAATCTGCAAATAGATACTGCTAACTGCATACCGCCATTTTGTGATATCATTTCAACATGTGTTTTGTACATGGACTATCTGCTGCGGAGGTGACAATGTTCTATATGAAGAAAAGTTGAAGTTAATAAAGAAGTTATTTTTAAAGCATTTGGTGTGCTCTTTAAACCTACTGTTTCCATAGAACGGCGCAAGAGGAATTACAGAGTAACAGGCAGTCTGGTTAGTCTAAAAGTCAGAGATATCAAAATACTTCTAATGCCACAGCGCAAAAGACACTTGATAGTGCTGCGCCTGCCACAGTGGAACTATTTCCCTCAGAGGGCGAAGTGATAGAGCCCCTCAACTTGCACAGTAAAGAGCGCATTAGAGCAGCGGAGCGCCAGCATATAACGCTGCGCAGCAGCTGTTCCCTCATAGTGTTGATCATGAAAATTCTAATTGTGAATTTTTATTCCGAATATACAGGGAGTGCAGAATTATTAGGCAAGTTGTATTTT
The DNA here is from genome assembly GCF_014858855.1 of Bufo gargarizans. Lineage (NCBI taxonomy): Eukaryota > Metazoa > Chordata > Amphibia > Anura > Bufonidae > Bufo > Bufo gargarizans. Next base: position 65,396,351 of record NC_058090.1, read on the forward strand.
TGAGGATTAATTTTATTATTGAACAACAACCATGTTCTCAATGAACCCAAAAAACTCATTAATATCAAAGTTGGAAGTATTTTTGGAAGTAGTTTTTAGTTTGTTTTTAGTTTTAGCTATTTTAGGGGGATATCTGTGTGTGCAGGTGACTATTACTGTACATAATTATTAGGCAACTTAACAAAAAACAAATATATACCCATTTCAATTATTTATTTTTACCAGTGAAACCAATATAACATCTCAACATTCACAAATATACATTTCTGACATTCAAAAACAAAACAAAAACAAATCAGTGACCAATATAGCCACCTTTCTTTGCAAGGACACTCAAAAGCCTGCCATCCATGGATTCTGTCAGTGTTTTGATCTGTTCACCATCAACATTGCGTGCAGCAGCAACCACAGCCTCCCAGACACTGTTCAGAGAGATGTACTGTTTTCCCTCCTTGTAAATCTCACATTTGATGATGGAGCACAGGTTCTCAATGGGGTTCAGATCAGGTGAACAAGGAGGCCATGTCATTAGATTTTCTTCTTTTATACCCTTTCTTGCCAGCCACGTTGTGGAGTACTTGGACGCGTGTGATGGAGCATTGTCCTGCATGAAAATCATGTTTTTCTTACCTTGCAGACTTCTTCCTGTACCACTGCTTGAAGAAGGTGTCTTCCAGAAACTGGCAGTAGGACTGGGAGTTGAGCTTGACTCCATCCTCAACCCAAAAAGGCCCCACAAGCTCATCTTTGATGATACCAGCCCAAACCAGTACTCCACCTCCACCTTGCTGGTGTCTGAGTCGGACTGGAGCTCTCTGCCCTTTACCAATCCAGCCATCTGGCCCATCAAGACTCACTCTCATTTCATCAGTCCATAAAACCTTAGAAAAATCAGTCTTGAGATATTTCTTGGCCCAGTCTTGACGTTTCAGCTTGTGTGTCTTGTTCAGTGGTGGTCGTCTTTCAGCCTTTCTTACCTTGGCCATGTCTCTGAGTATTGCACACCTTGTGCTTTTGGGCACTCCAGTAATGTTGCAGCTCTGAAATATGGCCAAACTGGTGGCAAGTGGCATCTTGGCAGCTGCACGCTTGACTTTTCTCAGTTCATGGGCAGTTATTTTGCGCCTTGGTTTTTCCACACGCTTCTTGCGACCCTGTTGACTATTTTGAATGAAACGCTTCATTGTTCGATGATCACGCTTCAGAAGCTTTGCAATTTTAAGAGTGCTGCATCCCTCTGCAAGATATCTCACTATTTTTGACTTTTCTGAGCCTGTCAAGTCCTTCTTTTGACCCATTTTGCCAAAGAAAAGGAAGTTGCCTAATAATTATGCACACCTGATATAGGGTGGTGATGTCATTAGACCACACCCCTTCTCATTACAGAGATGCACATCACCTAATATGCTTAATTGGTAGTAGGCTTTCGAGCCTATACAGCTTGGAGTAAGACAACATGCATAAAGAGGATGATGTGGTCAAAATACTCATTTGCCTAATAATTCTACACGTAGTGTAGGTACTTCGAAAATTTGCGAATATTTAGAATAGTGATATATATTCGTAAATTCGAATATTCGAGATTTTTTTTCTATTGCAAATTTTCAGAATGTGAATTTTTAACGCAAATTTTTCAATTGCCGAGTAAAAAACATGATTCTTCCCTGCTTCTTGCTTGTGGGCCAATGACTCATTGGCCCACAAGCAAGAAGCAGGGAGGAATCATGAGTTTAAATGGGAAAAATTATGAATATTCTAAAAAACGATATAGCACTATATCGAATATATTCGTTTTTTCGAATATTCGTAATATTCTAAAACAAGAATATATAGCAATATAGCGAATAATCGAAAAAACTAATATAGAGCAATTTAGCTAATATAGTACTATAATCTTCTTTGTCTAATAGTTGTTGAAGTTCAGATTGGAAAAAATATATTAGCTAAATTGCTTTTGTTTGTTTTTTCAGAATATTCACTTTATTGCTATATATTCTTATTTTTAAATATTACAAATATTCGAAAAAACTAATATATTTGTTTTTTGTTGTAATTTTTTTCTCATCTGAAGTTCAGATTGGAAAAAAATTACAACTATAAAAAAAAAGATTATAGCACTACATTAGCAACATTTCTCTACATTCCTTTTTTTTCTAATATTCGCTGTATTGCTATATATTCTTGTTTTAGAATATTGCGAATATTTGTAAAAACAAATATATTCAATATAGTGCTATGACTTATTGGCCCACAAGCAAGAAGCAGGGTGGAATCATGTTTTTACTCAGCAGTTGAAAAATTTGCGATAAAAATTCACATTACGAAAAGTAATGTAAATTTTTCAAGTAAAAAAAATCATAGAATATAACGAATATTCTACAAAATATTCGTGAAATATCGCGAAGTCGAATATGACCCCTGCCGCTCATCACTATTCCCTGAGTGAGCAAGCAAAGAGACCTCAGCGGAGCTACCATAAAGGCCATAGAATGTGTGCATTAGTCAAACTGCTGCCGACTCTTAAAGTGGCAGAACGGCAAAGGCAAGATAGTCACAGAAAAAGCGCCAACCCACTTGCGATCCCTAGAGAAAGAGGGAGGCCAAAGTCCAGAGGTAGAGTGCCTGCACAGCTGTCCACAGAGAGACCACATTCTGAAGTTAGCTAGTTTCCCGCCACTAGGCCCAACGCCTGCAGCAGCTTATCCTAGCCAGCACATCGCAAGTCATCACAGATCATCGCAAGTCATCTGTCACGAGGGTGTCAAGAACCACGCCTGACACTGTTATACCCGGGGTCAGGAAGTTGCAGCGGTTGGCTGCGCGCTCTATGTAAGATAGGGCTGTTTCCTTATGGTAGCTTTCTGGGTTTTCTTTGCAACCCTTTTTGGCTCACTCAGGGATCCGTAGCTCCTTCTCCTCAGCTGTTCCTTGTCCAGCACTCCCAACCTCCTTATATTCCCCTCTCACACTTCTCTGGTTGCCAGATATAGAGCTTCCTGCCTGGACTTCTATACTGACCCACTGGAGCTGTGTTGCTGCGTTCTCTGGTTGTTGGTCCAGAACGTTTCCCTCCGGATCCCTGTTGGACCTTTGTGGTCTGCTGTGGTCGCCCACCTGGGTTTATCTGTTTGTCTGTATTGTCTGTCCTCTCCCTGGTGTTTCCCTCTTAGTGTCAGTGGTGCGGACTAGCGATCCCACCGGCCACTATCTAGGGCTCATTTTAGGGAAAGCCAGGGTTTAGGAACCTGATCGCTGCACGGGTGAGGAACCCATCTAGGGACATCAGGGCAGTCAGGTGCCAGCCGCAAGGTGAGTCAGGGGTCACCACTTTTCCCCCTCCCTTGGGCAGGGCTTTCCCTTTTCCCTCCCTGTGTGTGATGCCGGTCATTACATCATCACAAAGCATTGCAAATCTGCACAGATCATCGCAAGTCAGCGCAAGCATCGCATCACATCAAGAAGAGACAAGTCTTCTTTAAGACAGAAATTTGTTCCAGCAACCTTCAGATCGCAGTATCCTGCTCTTCAGAATAAGGTCAGAGCTTTCTTTTATTACTTATCATTGCATATAGGCTTTGGCATAAAGAGACATTTTTGTGTTCAGATAAATACTTTAAAGTAAAACAAAGAACAGTTTGTAATACACGGACACTATTGCATTTAACGTGAAAGTCATTTATTACCTGCATTTATCACTGTTAAATTTAAGGTGAAAGTCATTTGTTTCTGCATTTAAAGTGAAAGGTATCTTATTATTCGTATTGATTGTGATAGCATTGAAAGTAAAATGTCTGAGCCTAGTATTACCATGCCACTGTTAGAGGAGGCAAAGATAGATAGAGTAGAAGTTGAAGAGCAAGGGAACCTGTCTGAGATAGAAGAGTCTGATGCAGCATTAGTCTTGCCTCAAACAAATATAGCCCAAACAGATGAACTAAGATGTTCATCACGTGCCAGAAAACCGACCTCAAAGATGCTGTAAAATTTGGAGCAAGAAGTAGCATTAAAGGAGAGAAAGTTTGCCCGGATGTATGATAGGTGGAAATCATGCATTAAAGACATTTGTAGAAAGCTAAAGCAACAAAGTATAAAAAGGAACTTGAGTGATATGGTAGAGACGGTAGAAGAATCTGAATCGGAGCTTATGGCAGCATATGTCAACCTGCGGTCGTTTACGACACCTTCCCAGTGCATTGTAAGGAACATGGACACATGTACTGCGGTCACTAAAGATTTGGTAACGCTTATGAGAGAACTATCATCTGCGGAAAACTATGATGAAGTTAAAGCAAGAAGGAGAATGAACAAGCTTTTTATGAGACTATGCTAGGTCCTTAGGTGAAACCACAATCTCAAGTGTGACTTCCTTTGCTAGCAGAAGTGCCACCCATATATCAGAGTCCTTAAATACTTCAGCCAAAAGAAAGGAATTATCTGAACAACTTGCTTTTAAGAGAGCAGAAATTGAGATGGAAGTTGCTATCGAGCCACAGCGCAAACTTATAGCTGAAATGGATGCACAACGCCATCAGATGAAAGCTGAAATGGAAGAACAGCACCTACAGATGAAAAGTCTGGAAAGGCAAAAAGAATTTAGGATCATAGAAGCCAGACTACGAGTATATGAGGAGGATATGAGTCAGAGTAGTCATAGGTTCAAATCTGTACTAAGTGAAGAAAAAGTCCTACTTCGTATGCTCAAGAATGAAAGGAAATCTCCAGCACTTACTGAATAAATAAGTTATTATCCTTCCATCCCTGCTCAGAAAAACAAAGAGAAGCCTAGTCCAGTGTTAGGAAAGAGGTGTGTGAATTTACCCTCTATCTCTACTGGAAAAAATGAAGAAAAGGACTCATCTATTTCAGAAGTAAGTGAGAAAGTAGAATCGGATGATTCTATTCCTAGATACCACGGCAATGCTCAGGAGAATGTTACAGCCATTGTCCCAGCAAGACCACAGAGAACAGTCCTAGCTAGACTTCCCATTCTGGAACCCACTGTATTTTCAGGAGACGTACTGAAGTTCATAGAGTGGAAGGCAATTTTTGAAATGATCATTGAGCATCATTGATTCAGTCTAGTTGACAAGTTATTCTACCTTCAGAGATATGTTGGTGGAGAAGTCAAGGAGATTTTTGAAGGTAACTTCTATAGAAAAGACGAAGAAGCCTACAAACAATCTTGGGAAAAATTGAATGCAAGATATGGTCATCCTTTTTAGTACAAAGAGCCTTTAGAGAGAAACTGAATAACTGGCCTAAAATAGATCATAAAGAACACTTCAGACTCCAAAAGTATGGTGACTTCCTGCAAGCATGCAGCAATGCCATCCCACATGTTCAAGGACTGGAAGTACTGAACGACTATCTAGAAAACCACAGGATGCTTACTAAGCCACCTGAAGAAGTGGCTTCTAGATGGAATCACTATGTGACTAAACAGATCTAGGTAAGAACTTCCCAAGTTTTAAAGAATTCTCTGAGTTTGTCAATGATGAAGCACAGATAGCATGTAATCCAGTAACATCTTATGCCTTAAAATCCTTAGAAGAAAGGGCTGCAAGAGAGATAAGATGTGCAAGAGCAACTAGCTTTGCACCCAACACAGCAGCTAAAGGTCCAGATACCTAAGAGAGCAAGTTCAAAGTCACTACTGGGATTAGTAGAGAGACATAACTGGCAAATCTTCAGACTACCTTCAAGTGTATGTTCTGTGGAGAACCACTTCATACATAAGTGCCAACAATTGAAGGCAAAGTCCCCAGAAGAAAATAGAAAATTTGTGCTGGATAACCAACCGTGTTTCGGATGCCTAAGAAAAGGCCATGTTACTAAGGAGTGTAAGAAAAAGGCCACATACAGCGTTTGCAAAGGATGCCATCCTACACCACTACATGAAGAATGTCCAAAGAAAGATAAATCCTCAATACCTAAAGATACTGAGGAAGGAAAGAAAGTATCGGTATTCTCTTGCAGAATGAGGGAAGTAGAAAGTAATGGCACATCAATGGTTGTACCAGTGTGCATTTTAAATCCTAAAAGGAGGAACAAGAAGGTATACGCCTATGCTCTACTGGATGACCAGAGTGATGTCACCTTCATTGACCAAGAAATCTGCAAGAAATTAGAAGTGTATAAAAGAGATAAGAAAGAACAGGAGGCAGCGCCTCGTGTGTAGAACCGCCTGTCTGGTTATTGAAAAAATACACAGTTTGTGCTTACCATTTAGGGTTGTGAAGAATCACAGCGCCTATAAATCGCCCCTCCAGCGCACGGGGTTTGCTGCGTCTGCTGCCACGGTCTGTGCCCTTTTTTCCGTTGGTTGCAGAGTTTTGAGATAGGGTGAATTGCGAATGAGAAGAAATTCTGACCTTTTTCAGCGGCGCTGATGCAGAGGAACTCAGGACTAGAATGATGTAGGTACAGGTGTTCTTTATTCAAAGGCTGTCGATGTGTTTCTGGGGCGAACAGCCCCCTTCATCAGGACAATAAAACTTACATGTAACAAGCATGTGGTTAATACTGTTTTATTTATGCTCTCTGTTTGAGCGCGATGTGCACAGACGACGAGGGGCGGGGTGGGGGAGGTGTCCGGGGCAGGCCATCATGGGAGGTGTCTGGCGTACTTGGATTGGGATGGAATGTAGAGAACGACAAGTGACAGGCAAATAATCATTTGCCGGATTTGTGGGAGGAGAGGCTTGTTACCAGACTATTTATTCTCCCCTCTCTCCGGTCACCTCTGACGCCACGACTACTACAGGCTGCGTCATTTGCGTCATTTTCGGCATCACCTCGCATTGCGTTCAGCGCCTTCTACCTTCGGGACGCTTCCAGCGGTAAGATCGGGGCATACTGCAGGGAAGAGGTGGTCCTGTACCGCGGTTAAATGCTGGCTCTCTCACTTCCCTCACGCAGGGGCAGCGTTCGTCTGTCAGGGCTAAATATCGCGGGATCTCGGTCGATCCCGTAGTAGTAGTTCAGTGTTCGCATACCACGTAGTAGCAGTATAGGCTCGGCAAGCAGAGCGCATGCGCAGAGGGGCATGATAGGTCAAAAGGATAGTAGATTACATAGAGCAGAAGGGACTTAGTAGTGGATAGAACAGAATATTAACCCCTTCAGGACCTTATTTCACCTTAAAGACCAGGCCATTTTTTTGCAAATCTGACCAATGTCACTTTAAGTGCTGATAACTTTAAAACGCTTTGACTTATCCAGGCCATTCTGAGATTGTTTTTTCATCACATATTGTACTTCATGACACTGGTAAAATGAAGTCAAATTTTTATTTATAAAAAATACCAAATTTACCAAAAAGTTTTAAAAAATTGCAAATTTCCAAGTTTCAATTTCTCTACTTCTTTGATACATAGTAATACCTCCAAAAATAGTTATTACTTTACATTCCCCATATGTCTACTTCATGTTTGGATCATTTTGGGAATTATATTTTATTTTTTGGGGATGTTACAAGGCTTAGAAGTTTAGAAGCAAATCTTGAAATGTTTCTGAAATTTTTAAAAACCCAATTTTTAGGGACCAGTTCAGGTCTGAAGTCACTTTGCAAGGCTTACATAATAGAAATCACCCAAAAATGACCCCATTCTAGAAACTATACCCCTCAAGGTATTCAAAACTGATTTTACAAACTTTGTTAACCCTTTAGGTGTTCCACAAGAATTCATGGAAAATAGAGATACAATTTCAAAATTTCACTTTTTGGCAGATTTTCCATTTTAATAATTTTTTTTCCAGTTACAAAGCAAGGGTTAACAGCCAAACCAAACTCAACATTTATGGCTCTGATTCTGTAGTTTACAGAAAAACCCCATATGTGGTCGTAAACCGCTGTACGGGCACAGGGCAGGGCGCAGAAGGAAAGGAATGCTATACGGTTTTTGGAAGGCAGGTTTAGCTGGACTGTTTTTTTTGACACCATGTCCCATTTGAAGCCCCCCTGATGCACCCCTAGAGTAGAAACTCCATAAAAGTGACCCCATTTTAGAAACTACGGGATAGGGTGGCAGTATTGTTGGTACTAGTTTAGGGTACATATGATTTTTGGTTGCTCTAGATTACACTTTTTGTGAGGTAACAAGAAATAGCTGTTTTGGCACCGTTTTTATTTTTTGTTATTTACAACATTCATCTGACAGGTTAGATCATGTGATACTTTTATAGACCAGGTTGTCACGGATGCGGCGATACCTAATATGTATACTTTTTTTTAATGTAGGATTTACACAATGATTTCTTTTTTTAAACCCAAAAGTTTTTTCAACTTTTTTTTTGTCCCACTTTGGGACTTGAACGTTTGGGGTCTAGTCCTTTACAATGCATTCCAATACTTCTGTATTGGAATGCATTGCCTGTATGAGTAATACTGTGTGTATTACTCATACAGCTTCCGGCTGCCTTCCATGCCATCGGGTCCCCCCTACAGCCGCATGGGGATGCGCCGAGCCCAGTGACGACGATGAAGCTCCTGCCCTCAGTCTCCTGCAGATCGCACTGGCGCAGCCCTCAGTGGGTTCTGCGTCTGTGGGCGGTTAGGCATTCTGAAGGAAGGCGTTTTGGGCACTGTAAGAGGGGCGTTACTGGGCACACTAAGGGGAACATAACGCCCCTCTGGGCACCTTCAGGGCTAATTTGCATAATCATAAAAGTTGTTTTTCTTCTAAACTACTGGACGGATTACAAGATAGAAGAGCACAGCCGATTCAAGGTAAGCTGTGGTGCATGACTGCTTTAAAATCCGATTTTGGGTTAGGAGAGGTGACAGAATCCCTTTAAAGGAAAAAAAATGGGGAGCAAATATTTATACATATAATTATATTCTAGTTAGGATACTAAAATAGTAGGGGAATACTGTTACTGATATTCAAGAAAGAGGTTGCTAGGAGAAGGGTTGCTATTATGTCTATAGGTACGGCCATGCGATCCGCTGCTATATATATTCGTTTGCTAAGCGTGGCACAAGGTTACTGTTCGTTATCATCTGGGTAGGTGCAATAGGACATATCAATATGTATGACTGATTACGTTTTCATTTCTACAGGCCAGAGGTTCATCAACCCTAGGAACCATTTTTTTTTTTTCTCACTCAAAAAATTAATATACTGTAAGGGCGGTAGTAGTAAACTAAGGTACAAATTTGGGCATTAGGGCAGTAGCATAGGTGTATATTTGGCTATACTAATTTATCATGTTACAGGTCTACACCGGCTCGTTACTGTCCACATAGGATCTTCTCATTGTACGTATCTCTCGATACAGAAGATCAGAGCAAGTCTGTCACGTCCTCAGACTCGACGTAAGTCCTGTCACCACTTCAGGCACATGGGTTACGGTTTGTCACGATTCAGACGATAAGTCCTGCCACGACTTCAGGCAACGCTACAGTCTGTCACGACTACAGACTCGAGTTAAGTCCTGACACCACTTCAGGCACGATTTTCATACTCTCTATCGGTCAGGTTCGGAACAGTCCTGTCACGACTTCAGGCACGTTTCAGTACAATCAGTTCAATTGAGGTTCACCACGATCACTAACTCAGGTTAGCCAGTAGGCTTCGTTGTCAGGCTCGTACTACAATCACGATCACTAGCACAAGGTAAGCTAATAGCTATACATAATTCAGGAGCATTTAGTAGGTTGGTGTCAAGTTAGGCTTATCTTCAGATTAGCCATTAAGTGACGGTAAGATCATGGCTAGCAGTTCACTAAGCATGGAGTGATTGGGGGTGTTGGTTAGGTTCTATATATTTTAATAGCATGCAGCACGCGGTGAGGTGAGGGTGACTTTGAGCAGTCAAACATAAGACATATAAGGGCTTTTCCTTTGCCATTTTAGAGCAAGATGTCAAATAATTCAGAAATCGAGTGCACTCCAAGCTGCCAAGAAATTATGGATCTTCAGTTGGAGAGAGGAAGTGTTCCATCTTTGAGGTCATGGACTGTGCCTAAACTGACGGCTGAGTTATCTAAGAGAGGGTTTCCATTCCCAGCATCAGCCAGAAAGGCAGAACTTTATCGGCTCCTCTGTTCGGACTCGGCAGGGCCTAGTGTGGATGTAGTGTCAATGAATACGATTCAGACGTCCCTGACACAGCTGCATACCATGAGTAATTCCATGGCTATGTCAATATCTGACGTACAAGCCAGGCTTGAATCGGTAGAGAACAGGGTTATGACACTCCACATAGTCCAGATAGACCCGCTGGTCACAGCAGTTAATTTTCCTGACATCGTACCATCTCGCTTCATTCCGAATAACGTACGTCAAGACATCCTCGAGGATAAGGACATCAACTTAGTTACACTCCTCATTGCCACACACGAGGTCCCAGATAATAAGACCATAGCTTGTGGGGAGGTCTCGGTAGTCTTAAGATCTAAGGACATCAGGCTCAATAGGAAGCTCAGTATTCTGGAGTTTGTTCTGGCCTTTAGCTTATTCCGAGACGTAATCTGCTCAGTTAGCCCTCAAAGAAGGGAAGAATTAGATTTGTATTTATACAAGATTGTGGACTTAGGGCATAAGTACAGAGGTTCAGCCTTTTATGAGTACCATAGGTCTTTCTCAGCTAAAGCAGCTGCTGCATTGTCTCAATTTCATCAGAGGATTAATTGGTCAAAGATAGACATAGAGTTATTCTGCCGTCACTTTGCGGGACTGAAGGCCCCAGCATGTTCATTATGTAACTCCTATTCCCATACCGCTGTGTGGTGCTCCAGCAGCAATATGTCTGCAGAATCTCAGCAGGCAAAGAATTTTCCGGTTCCTTCAAAAAGCAAGATGACGGCAGGGGTTGATAAATTGGGATGACCTATTAGAGTCCCAGGTATGTAACAATTTTAATTTTTCAGCCTGCCACTACAGCCAATGCAGATTGTTGCATCTGTGTTCCATTTGCTTCAGGGCACACCCACGAGTTTCTTGCCCACAAAAGGATACAAATTCAGCATGACTAGGCGTAGTTAATGTAGATCTCCTGAGTATCTACTTAACAGACCATCCAGAACCTGAATGGGTTCAGTTTGTATTAGAAGGCCTAGCTAACAGATTCCATACAGGGTTTGTGGCTCTCCCACAATCTTCTTATGAATGCAAAAACTTGCGCACAGCTGACAATAATCCACAGATAGTGTCAGAATTGATCCAGCAAGAACTCGATAAGGGTTACCTTATAGGTCCTCTAAGGCATCCACCATTCAATTGCTGGAGAGTCAATTCAGTGGGGGTAGTATCTGGCAAATTCAATCATAATAAAAAAAGATTGATTTATGATTTGTCAGCGCCTCATTCATTGCCGATTCCTAGCTTGAATTCCTTGATACCATCAGAGAAATTTTCCATGAAATATTCTTCCATCAACGAGGCCATCCAGATGATCCTTTCATTAGGGAGTAAGACATGGCTATCAAAGGCAGATATCACAGACGCCTTCAAATTGCTTCCATTACAGCCCCAGTTATGGCGATGGCATGGCATTAAATGGCAAGAACAATATTACTTTTCAAATAAATTGACTTTCGGTTCAAAGTCCAGCCCTTGGTAGTTCAACCAATTTGCGAAGGCCTTGCACTGGGTTTTGACTGATAGATTTCTGGTCAATCATGTCATACACTAGCTAGATGATTTCTCATTGATCGAGCCCCCGTGGCAGGTTCCACAAGATCTGAAGATTCTTCAGACAGGAATATTAATCACCAATATTTATTCAAATATCAATAATTAATATTCATAAATAGGAGGAGCCGTCTATTGATGACTCCGCCTATTTATACCTTTATATTAATAACACTACTTTCACTTTGCCTTACGCTAATCACTAAACTGAGCTAGCTACTGCTAATAACAACACGTTACGCAGTAGGTATAATTACAAATTATATAATATATTTATTATCGACCTACAATGCACAATACACACAATACAGCACCATGAATACAATACTCACTACACTACACAGTTCCCAAATTCCACCCACAAAGTAACTATACAGTATACACACACATACATTCATTAGCAGCCCATCCAACATGCCTCTAAGCTATCCCTATGGGAGGCAAAGGGTTAACACACACTCAGCTGCTGCTGGGGTAAGCTGGCAGCAGTAAAGGGGTGAAGGATTACAGGGAAGCTACAAGGGTAACTGGGGCTGCCTCAAGGATACAGGGCTGAGGTTCATGCTGCAGGAGTTCAGCAGCCAGGGTTAGGGAATAGTTGTTGTGGGGACAGGGCCTGCAGGGATAGGGATTGCAATGGGATGTGTTGGTGGCAGGGAAGGGGTTACTATTGTTGGGGATATAGGGGGTATGTGAGGGGTAGGTAGGGGCTAGACAGGTAGATACTTAGCCCTTCCAGAGTTACTAGGCCTTCTCCAGGTGCACATCATGGAGCTGCTCTCTCCCATGTGTGTCTGTGTGTAGTCCAGTTCCAAAAGCCCCTTGTTCCTGGCTTGGGACTCCTATATCAGCCCCAGAAACAGCTCACCTCCCCCCTCCTCAGGCATGTGACATCATAGTGTGCCTTCCTCAAATCCCCAGAGTCCTCCCCCCTAGTCCCAAAATGCTGGGAGTAGGGGCATGGAGTTTAGCCATGGGGCAGAGGTGTGGAAAACAGGTTTATGATGTCTCTGGTTAGAAAGCCCCCTGACAAACGGTGCCAGAGAGTCTGATTGTTTGGGGCCTGAACAAAAGAGGACTAGATACTAATCATCCTACAGGCTATCAGCACAAGTTTTTCTCTAAACATGGGGGATGAACTGTTGATAAGAGTTGATAGGGAATTGAATACACTTCCCTCTACATATATACTGTATATATATATATATATATATATATATATACTTATTTGGGGGCACATATTTTCCACAGGGGCCACAATAAGTCCCTGTGGACCACTAGGGGCGGATGTGCACAGATGCTGGGCACATCTGCGCACATCATCCTATAATGAGGCATGCCCGTGTCATGCATATATATATATATATATATATATATATATATGCATACGTCTCAACCCCTCCTCAACAGTCACAGTATTAGCCTGGCAATTAAAACAGCTCTATATCTTAGTTTCTATGGGTTCCTCAGACCAGGGGAATTTACTTGTGGAGCTTTATCCACAGTGTGCCTGCAGAAGAAGGAATTGATTTGGGATTGGGAACTGTTATGTCCTCACCTTGAGCCGCTCCAAAACTGCGCAGCCAGGAGAGTTAGTAGAAGTAAAATACTTTCCTACTGGGAACAAATAGTGTCCTGTTATTAGAATTCATCAAGGATGCGCCAGCTAATTCAGCCTTGTTATTGGTAGATAGGAAACCCCTTATGCCTCTTTCAGACGGGCGTTGCGGGAAAGAATGCGGGTGCGTTGCGGGAACATATGCGATTTTTCAGCGTGAGTGCAAAACATTGTAATGCGTTTTGGTACCCAAACCCGAACTTCTTCACAGAAGTTCGTGCTTGGGATCAGTGTTCTGTAGATTGTAATATTTTCCCTTAAAACATGGTTATAAGGGAAAATAATTGCATTCTGAATACAGAATGCATAGTAAAATAGCGCTGGAGGGGTTAAAAAAATAAAAAATAAATTTAACTCACCTTAATCCACTTGATCGCACAGCCGGCATCTCTTCTGTCTTCTTTCTATGCTGTGTGCAAGGAACAGGACCTGTGGTGACGTCACTCCGGTCATTACATGATCCATCACCATGGTAAAAGATCATGTGATGGATCATGTGATGACCGGAGTGACGTCACCACAGGTCCTGTTCCTGCACACAGCAAAGAAAGAAGACGGAAGAGATGCCGGCTGTGCGATCAAGTGGATTAAGGTGAGTTAAATTATTTTTATTTTTTTTAACCCCTCCAGCGCTATTTTACTATGCATTCTGTTTTCAGAATGCTATTATTTTCCCTTATAACCATGTTATAAGGGGAAATAATAATGATCGGGTCTCCATCCCGATTGTCTCCTAGCAACCGTGCGTGAAAATCGCACTGCATCCGCACTTGTTTGCGGATGCTTGCAATTTTCATGCAACCCCATTCGTTTCTATGGGGCCTGCGTTACGTGAAAAACGCACAAAATAGAGCATGCTGCGATTTTCACGCAACGCACAAGTGATGAGTGAAAATCACAGCTCATGTGAACAGCCATAGAAATGAATGGGTCGGGATTCAGTGCAGGTGCAATGCGTTCACGCATGTGAAAGGGGCCTTAGTATTTATGTTTTCCTGAAGTATGTACGTACTCTACTTACTAACTTAGGGGTTAATCCCATGTCTATCACGAGTCACTCCTTCAGGATGGGCGCAGCCTCGGCGGCTTCTAGTAACGGTGTACAGGTACATCTCATCAAGAGATTGGGTAGATGGAAATCTTCCTGTTATGTACGTTATATTCCGAATATGTATCACGAGATGTCGGTAGCATTTCAAAAGTTGTTTTTGTGAATACTAATAAAACTGCTATTTCCAACCTGTTAGGTTCTGGTTTTTGGCCCCTTTAGGCTTCCCTTCCTACAGCAGTTATGGCACAACACTACTGCTTGTTTATAGTTAGGGATTGCAGTATAGGTACTTTCTGATAGCCGAGCCGAATACAAGTGACAGGCAAATAATCATTTGCTGAATTTGTGGGAGGGGAGGTTGTTACCAGACTATTTATTCTCCCCTCCTCCGGTCACTTCTGACGCCGCGACTGCTTCACCCATCCACCCACACCAATTAGGCAGACATTCCTAATAGCGAGGCCCCCTTCAGGCTTCCCTTCCTACAGCAGTTATGGCACAACACTACTGCTTGTTTATAGTTAGGGATTGCAGTATAGGTACTTTCTGATAGCCGAGCTGAACACAAGTTCTTCTTTAAAGTATCTATTGAAGAGAAAGTTGCAACTAGACAAACCATTCTTTCCGCAGTGGCTTCTATATTTGATCCATTGGGATTCTTGGCCTCAGTAATCCTCAGAGCAAAATAAATACTGCAAGAATTATGCAGACAGAAGTTGGGATGGGATGAGCCCATACCTGAAAATTTGAGGCCAAGGTGGGAGAGTTGGATAAGAGACTTGCAAACTTGAGAGAAGTTCGAATACCAAGATGTTTTGTACCTCATGATTTCGGAAAGTACAAGAAAATAAAACTTCATCACTTTTCAGATGCCAGTAGTTATGATATACATCAGAGTAATAGGAGAAGAAAAGATACACTGTTCCCTGGTTATGGGGAAGGCCAGAGTTGCACTTACCAGTATTCAGACAATACCAAGACTTGAACTGACAGCAGCTGTTGTTTCAGCATCAGTAAGCAAGTTTCTGAGAGAAGAATTGGAATTAAAAACAGATGAAGAATAATTTTGGACAGACTCACAAGTTGTCCTAGGATACATAAACAACGAAACTCGAAGATTCCATATCTTTGTCGCTAACAGAGTTGAGAAAATTTTGGAAATAACAAATCCGGAACATTGGCATCACATTGACACAAACCATAACCCAGCAGATCATGCTTCAAGAGGCCTGAATGTAACATAATTGAAAAATTCTAACTGGTTCACCGGTCCAGAGTTCCTTTGGGAAAAGGAAATCACGCCCAGTAAAGGATACACAGAATTGTCTATGGGTGATCCAGAAGTAAAATTGAGCACTGCTGCCAAGTGTCAAGATGACATACTTGAAAGACTAGCCAGATGTTCAAAATGGAATACAGTCATAAACGTAGTAGCTCGAATTCAACGTTTGGCAAAGGGAATCAGAAAGAAGGAATTGTTGACTGTAGAAAAAAGAATGAAAGCTGAAGGAAGAGTCATAAGACTCATTCAACAGAGATTCTACAGTGAAGAGTTGAAGAGACTTAGTCAAGAACCTAAAAGGCTTCCAAACAACCACCCATTGTACAAGCTGAAGATGGGAGGGAGACTGGAAAATGCATGGTTACCTAGCAGAGTGAAGCATGCAGCAATTCTACCCAAAAACTCTACCTTCACAAGATTGATTATTGATCACTACCACAACATATCCTTGCATCAAGGAAGAAGCTTTGCTGAAAGCTGTTTGAGAGAAGGTGGTTACTGGATTGATAAAGGAAGCAAAGTTATCGCAAATTATATAAGTAAATGTGTAATCTGCAGAAAGGGCACGTAGACCTACAGAAGAACAAAGAATGGCAGATTTACCGGCAGATCGTGTAAAATCATCACCACCATTTCTTTATAGCGGAATGGATTGTTTTGGCCCATTCATCACCAAACAGAACCACAAGGAGTACAAGAGATATGGACTAATATTTACATATCTGAGCTCCAGAGCAATTCACCTGGAAATGTTAGAGGATATGTCAACTGACGCATTCATCAACGCCTTGAGATGTTTCATTAGAGGGACCGTCAGAAAAAGTAACTGAGTATTTGTTAAATAAACTGTGTGATTTTCATATGAATGCTCCACATGCAAGCCCTACAGGAGGAGTTTGGGAAAGACAAATCAGAACTGTGAGAAATGTGTTAAATTCAGTGTTGAAAAATAGACGATGCTTCACTTACAACCCTATTCTACCAAGTAAGGTCTATTGTTAACAGTCATCCACTTACAGTAAACAACATCAAGGGTTTTGACCCTTTAAATCCCAACCATCTACTTCACCTTACCAGCCACTGCCTGGCAAGTTCACCAAAGATGATTTATATGCTAAAAGGAGATGGTGAAGAGTTCAATATCTATCAGAACAGTTTTGGAATAGATGGAGAAGAGAGTACTTAGTCAATCTTATGCTAAGAGCTAAATCGCAAACACCCAGAAGAAATGTCCTAGTTGGTGTTAGTGAAAGAAGAAGATTTACCTAGAAGTCAATAGAAATTGGCCAACGTTCTAGAAGTTCAAAAGGATGACAGAAGTTCAAAGACAAACTAGTAAGAAGAGTGTTACAAATAGGAGACTCAAAACTTAACGAAAAAGGAATACGTCTCACTACTCCACTCAAGAACCTGATGGAAAATTCCTCAAATTCATCTTCAAGTCCTACTACTAAGAACATGGGAGTGTAGCTGGCCAGCTAAGACCTGTCTTAGGTTGCTAGTATAGCCTTATATTTGTATACAGCTAAACCTGGCAATAGCATTAATATAGTTCCTATGTTATGTGTTAAAGACAAAAGCAGAGTTTTTTACTGTAACATCATGTTATATTTTGTGTTCACAGAAGCAGGAAAGATAATATGCCTTTTAAGATTCATGTATAGTGTAAGGTAAGCTTAGTGACACAGCAGAAACAACAGAAAGCATAGTGTTAATCTGTTGTTGCTGGGCAGGTCTAGACCAATCACAGCTATCTTCTCACACAGCAAGAGATTTCACCAATCACAGCCAGCCTCACATACAGTCTGTCTAGAAGGAGCTGCTAGAATCATTATTCACCAGAGACAGTTGCTGAAGAGACATTTACTTCACTGAGAGCTGTGTTTTTATGGAAGCAGGAGAGGCTAAAATAGGTATTTAAGGGTACTTTCACACTAGCGTTTTTCTTTTCTGGCACTGAGTTCCTTCAAAAGGGCTCAATGCCGTTATATCCCCATGTGCAGGCCGAAAAAAAAAAAAGGTGAAAAAATAAAATGACGGATTCGTTTTGCCAGATGACATTGAAAAGACGGCATTTTAATGCATTTTTCTGACTGATCAAGCATTTTTAAGACTGATCAGGATCCTGATCACTGATCAGTCTTACTAATGCCATCAGTTGGCATACAATTTTCCGGATCCGGCAGGCAATTCCGGCAACGGAACTGCTTGCTGGATCACTCTGGCGCAAGTGTGAAAGTAGCCTTAAACAGTTATATAATGTTCCTGTTAGTATTGTGATTGGAACTGTATATTGAACCAGTTATATGTGTGTTTACTTACAGTTCCACCAATTTCAAAGTACAAATACAAATTGCAAGCTACAGTTGCAAACTGTGAACTACTACAAATACCATACAAACATATGGCCATCCAAATTGCATACAACCATACCAGATCATACTCAACCAATCTGTAAATAGTTACTGCTAGCAGCATACCGCCATTTTGTGATATCTTTTCAATACTATCTGTGTGGAGGCGGCAGTGTTATATATAAAGAAAAGTTGAAGTTAATAAATTTGTTATTTTCAAGCATTTGGTGTGCTCTTTAAACCTGCTGTTTCTATAGAACGGCACTAGAGTAATTACAGAGTAACAGGAAATCTGGTTAGACTAAAAGGCAGAGATATCAAAAATCTTCTAATGCCACAGCGCAAAAGGCACTTGATAGTGCTGCGCCTACCACAGTATGGGCTGTTTTTCAGGATTAAGCTAACCCCCTAATTTTGAGTAAAAGGTAATGGTAATGCTACAGTATACACAAACATTTTTATAATTGATAATGTTCAAATTACATTAACAGGAAAGCCTTTCCCTGTCCCAGAATAATTGTGCACAAAGCAAGGTCCATAAAGACAAGTTTTGACAAGTTAATGGGGTGGAGAAACTCAAGTTTAGAGTTCTGATCTCAACCCCATCAAGCATCTTCAGGATGAATTGGAATGCCATTGCTGTCCAGCAGCAGTAATGCTCTTTTGGCATAATGGGCACAAATTACCATAGACACATCCCAAAATCTTCCCAGGAGAGTAGAGGCTGTGGACAGGGGTCAGAATGGGCAATTTGCAGCTACATAACAAGCTGTCCCATATATAGGAAGCTGTTATGCGCTTTGTGTTTTGACATTTTTCTATCACAGCCAGCATTAAGTTTTTCAGCAAATATTTTCTACAGATGTGTGATCAGAGCAGGACTAGCCTTCAATCCCGAGGCACATCAACAGGGGTGCACCGCCAATGAGGCGAGGTGAGGCAGCACCAGGTAGAGGCAAGAGGGGGGCAGCAGAAGGGCGATGGGTAATGAGCGCTTCCATTGTGGAAACACTTATCTCTACATATTCAACTCCATCGCTGTACTCATGACAGCAATACAGTTAAATGCTGCAAAGGGGAACGGGAGTGATGTCTCCCTGGCCCACCATTTCTTCTAATAGTCTACAGGAACTAGGACTAAAGCCTATCAGAAGCCGATGCCATCATTATCGTGCTGCATAGAGCTCAAGACACAGACTAGAAGAGGTTTGCGTCTTGCACTGTATCACTGATGTCAGAATGTAGGTATTTGAGTATATTATTTATTTAACAGGAGAAAGCACTATGGGGACATTTCGGCAGTAAAAATCATTTTTGTACTGGCCACTATGGTGACATCCGTTCTACTGGGAACACTAATTATTTTTTTTTTGTACTCTGGCACATGTTATAAGGAAGCTTTTTTTTATACTGGCATACATAAGGGGGTATTTTCGTACTGGCACACATTAAAAGGAAGCATTTTTGTATTGGCAAACATTGCATGGGGGAATGATTTTACTGGCAAACATTATAAGGGGTCATTTTTTTGTACTGGCATGCATTATAGGGGAAATTATCACTACTGGGGGCACTATGGGGGCATAATTATTTCTAGGGGCTGTGGGGACTCGCTCTGGTAGACCGGATTAGCGGACGCAGTATAAAGGCAACAACAAGTTCTTCGGATAAAATAGTTCAGTGTTTTATTCACACTTTAGGCAAGTGACAAAACAAACAGTCATATTCAAACAAAAAGTCACCTTGCGGTGTTGGTGGTAATTCACACCATGTGGCAATTCTGCCTCAGAGAGTCCTTGCTGATAGCAGCAACAACCTGTTTTCATGCCAAACAGGTAGCAAGCCTTCATCCAGACACAAGGCTCCCAGATCCCAACACGGAGACCTGGCTTCTGAGCCCAGCTGCCTATTTAAGGACAGCCAGGTGCTGCCAAAACCCGGACCGGCATTTAAAATCCAGTCCAGCTGTAAATCAGCCCAGCAGGACATACTGGGAGTAAAATACCTGTTTTCCCAGACCAAATCTCTCACTGTGTCACATACCCTCCCCTTTGTTCAACCCTGAGGGGGTGAACACACGCCAGACAGTGTACCCAGGACAGGGCATCCACATTTCCCTGTAACCGGCCTGCCCTGTGTCCCACCGAAAACGTAAAGTTTTGTAGGGAGATAAAACTATCGGGGGACCCGGGCATTTCTGTCCTTGGCCTGGCTCATCCACTTGAGAGGGGAGTAGTCACTAGACGGAAATTTCTCCCCAATAAATAATAGCGGAGAGATTCTAGTGCCCACTTAGCAGCCAGGCACTCTCTCTCCACTATGCTATATATATTTTTTAATAGTGTTTATTTATAGAAAGCATTTAAAATTTGTAAACTTCTCCAAATCCCGAAGGGATACAGAAAACAAAGACAGCCGTACAACAAGTCCGTAATCCAGTACAAGGATCCCTAAGCAGGAGATACATCAGAATAATGCAATGGCATTATGTTACTAAACAAATAAGCGGTCCTATATTATATCACGGCATAGTTACGAGTACAGGACAAGACACACCATTCACACACACATTCATACATCCTGGAGTCCCAGAGCCCTGCCCATTAAATCAGATAGTACCCTGCGCACATCCCCAAATCTGATCGAACCTATCAGGAGTCCCCCTCGCTGCAAAAGTGAGTTTGTAAATCTGCAGGTCAGCGTTTATCAGTCGGATCCAGGACCCAATGGTGGGGTTCTTTGGTGGTTTCCAATGCAAAATAATTGTTTTCCTCCCGTAAAACATGAGTAATCGGAGCAAATTCCATATTTGGTAGAAACTATTTCTGTCACCAATCCAAACAGACAGACTATAGGAGGGAGTATCCCCGGGAGCCCCAGCTTTGAGGAGATAAAATCGTGAATCTCACTCCAGTACCGCTGCATAACAGGACAAGTCCATACCATATGATATAAAGATCCTCTCGGTTCTCCACACCTGGTACAAGAGGGGTTTGAGAGCCTACGCATATGATGCAGACGCACTGGAGTGAGATAAACACTACGTACCCACTTAAGTTGAATGAGCTGGTCGCGGGCGCTTATTACTGTGTTCCTCCAGACAGAGCTCAGTTCCTCCAGGTGAGACGCCTCCAGATCCAGGATATCAACCCTCCAATGCTCGAAGGAACAACAGAGTGGCGAATCCTGCTGTCACGGAAGGTGTGCAGGAAACTAGAAAACACAAAATGAATATACAACTGACTGGATCCAAAACTAAGGAACAAAAAGGGAGAGCCCTGCATCAGACATGGCTCTCTCCCTGACTGCTCAGGCTATGAAAAAATCCCAATGGTAGATGATCGCATATCCTCGTACCTCGACTGTATAACACCTGAACACCCTATAATAGTGAGGGGACACGACCACCGGCTCCCTACACTAGATACGGAGGGAGTCAGGGTCACCTGGGATCCAGCAAACAGAAAAACACAAATAAATGAACAAAACTTATCTTGTAGAAGACTCAGAAGTAGGAACAGCATGCACACACTCCAGGAAGTTGTATAAACCGCAAACTGATGCACTATGGGGAGGGATTTAAAGGGAT
Organism: Bufo gargarizans; assembly: GCF_014858855.1. Classification (NCBI taxonomy): domain Eukaryota; kingdom Metazoa; phylum Chordata; class Amphibia; order Anura; family Bufonidae; genus Bufo; species Bufo gargarizans. The sequence goes on from NC_058090.1 coordinate 65,417,881, forward strand.
GCAATCAGTGCAACTACATGACAGCTGAGAGAGGCTAACGAGATGAGAAAATGAAAGCAAAACAAAGGAACCTCAAGAAGGAGGTTCTGAAAGGCATCTGTCAGAGCTTCTCAGATGTCTGGTGGTGACACCTGCATTTTCATAATTTCAACATAGAATGATGAAATAGGTTTATATGGTTGTTTCAACAGAGCCACCGATTCAATGGGGTCACATTTCAAACCCAAGGACAAGGATTTAAATTGGGCCTCACAGGTGTGCCTCAGCTGGAGGTACCGATAGAAACATGTATGAGGCAATTTGTATTCCCTGCTAAGGCTCTCAAATGAACAGAAGACCCCATCCACATACGATTAAGTAACGTACTTCACACCCCTTTGAGGCCAAAATTCATAGTCAGGTAAGTGAAACAGTTCTTGCAGCTGCTTGTTGCGCCACAAGAGTATATAAGGGGACCAAGTATCCCGCCCCTCACTCTCAGTGTGCGTCACCACAAACTGTTTCCAAGCCATCACCACTGTAGACATCACTTCAGTGTAATGCAAGACTGAATCGTTCCTCCCTGATATACCAAGTTAGCCAATGCCTCATAAGAGCCCACTAGAGCAGCCTCTAATACCACTGCAGGATTATTGGCATCTGCCCTAATCCACCAAGATGCATACACTAATTGAGTAGCAATATAGTACACATACATGTCTGGTAGTCTTAACCCCCCTTGATTATAAAAGGCTTTCAAAGATTTCCTAGCAATGCAAGGGGACTGGTGTTTCCGCAGAAAAGGGGAAAAAATCTTATCCAAGGAATCAAAGTGAATATGGGGGATTTTTGTAGGAGCTTCTCTGTAAAGATATAGAAGTTTCGGTAACAAAGCCATTTTTATCATATTTGTTCTACCTATTAATGTCAGTGGCAAATTTTCCCAAGCTTCCAGTCTACGGGTAATATACTCCATAGTGGGGACTACATTGAGCCGATAAAACTGTATGGGATCTCTGTGTACCTTGATCCCTAAATAGACAAAACAGTCAACTACCTTCAAACATGACAGGGGCGTTATATCCGCGGAATCCATCTCATCTATTAAGCAGAGACTAGATTTACTCTAATTGACCCCAAGACCTGAGTATTTCCCAAAGCTATCTATGGTATCCTCCAAGGAGGGACCTGTATCAGCCAGGTACACCAGTAGATCATCAGCATAAAGCAAAATCTTTTCCTGCATTCCCGCTACAGACCATCCCTCAATCAGTCCCGACACATTAACTAATTGAGTAAGGGGTTCCATAACTAGGACAAATAACATAGGTGATAAGGGACACCCCTGCCTAGTACCTCTATGTAAGCCAAAGGGGCACGACAGGTACCCATTAACCCTAACTCTTCCCATAGGGTCCTGGTATAGTCATTGTACCCACCTTATGAAAGACTGGGGGAAGCCCAGACAGCGTAACGTTTCCCACATAAAATTCCATTCAACCGAGTCGAATGCCTTTTCATTATCAAGAGAAGCGATCGCTCGGGATCCCGCATTATCATGTGAGACCTGTAAGTTAGTAAATAATCTTCTAAGATTAATATCAGTGGTCTTACCCGGCATGAAACCAGATTTATCAGGATCAATCACTGACAAAATTACATCCCTAAGACATCTAGCGATAAGTTTAGCTAGGATTTTCGCATCCACATTCAAAAGGGAGATTGGTCTATAGGAGCTGCACTGATCCGGAGGTTTCCCAGGTTTGTGGATTACCACAATAGTCGCCTCCATGAATGACGGGGCAATCTGTTGCACTGAAAGGCGTAGTTAAAGATTTTCAACAACCGCGCACTTTGCTTGTCCACATCTGCTTTGTACCATTCTAACGGTAACCCATCCTGACCAGGAGACTTCCCCACCATCATGCTTTCTATCGCTGCCCTGACTTCCACTACCTCAATGGGAGCGTCCAGAAGAGATATATCCGAGCGAGAAAGTGGCGTAAGCTTGACGATCTTCAAAAACCCCTGCACATCACTAGCTGTATAGGGCGTTTTAGAGGTATATAGGTCAGAATAGTAACAGGCAAATTGAGCACACATATCACCTGGTTGGGAAAACTGAATTCCCTCTGCATTAGTAATGAGGGAGACCACTGTCTGAGGATTTTCTGTTTTTGCTTAATAAGCCAAAGCCCTCCCGTTTTTGTCCCCCTCTGAGAACACCACTAGTTTCTGATACAATAGCTTCTTCTGAGTATACTCTAACAAATGAAGATGATATCTCCTCTGGACCTCGGGTCTCTGAGCTAGGGTTCTGAGTGTATTCATATTCTTTGTTAGCTATCTCTTCCTCCAGTTTAGTCCTAGTACTCACTAATTCTTTCCTATGCAAGGCAATTACATGTATCAATGTGCCGCGCAACACCGCATTAAAGTCCTCCCATTCAACAGTAGGATTAGTTGACCCCTCATTAGACGCCCAATAATCTGTTGCCCCCTCTAGAGCCGCACAGGTCACAGGCAAGACCTCTAGCCATCTAGCATTATGACGCCACTGCCTATCCGGGGGTGCTAGTGGCATAGCCAAGATCACAAGTAGAATGTCTGGGCCTGGACATTTATACTAGGGGCTCCCTATCTCCCTCTAGTGTCTGGGATGTCTAATTACACCCAACTAGGCCTGCTGCTGCATTAGACAGGGGTACATTGCATCTAACAACACAGTAAAACATACATTAAATGCAGAATAAAATATGACATTTCTGTTCCTTGTGAGTAAGAGTAATGCGCACACCAATTGACCCTTGTGTAGTGCCCACCCATACCTAGTGGGACACTGCATACCCCCACGCTATAACGTTGCCCGTCCTCGGCGCAACATGGAGGGTCCCTGCACAGCTGGATACTGCACCTGTAATGAGGACAATAAAGCAAAGCAGGAAAACACATCTACATTTGCAAAATATACATTATATGTATACATATATTAGGCAGTTCCACTGGAATAGGAGCAAGTAATGGTGAAAAGGGGCGTCGTTCTCTTCTCTCAGGATAAAACAATGGGAACAGGGGCGCTGACCTGGCACAGCGTACCAATAAATACCAGGATAGTCCATATAATACTTTTTAAGTGCAAATTGTCCATGATAGAACAGTTGTAGTCCATGGAAAATGTAAACATTAAATAACAGTTCTTTGGAGGCTCAAAGCATTTAAAATGAGTCCGTACCCAGTTTCTTTTCTTTTCGTTCATTCCGCAGCTAAGTAGAGATATAGGACCTTTAGGAATCATAGCAAGAATCACAGAGGCTCACACGGGGTGGAGTCCATCTCTGGGCACAATACTTTAAAATAGTAGCAAAATCTCAGAGGCTCATGTGCATTTGAGTCTATCCCTGGGCCCAATTCCTTTAAATTCCAGTTGCATAATAAAATAGCAGCACATAAAATAGTCCACATTATTCAAATGGCATACACATCAAAATAGTGCTGTAATACCCTTAATCAACCTGAAAAGGGGGTTAAAGGGTTAAAAGGTGCAACATGAAAACAGGCACAACTGGGTTTTCACTCTGAGAAAGCAGGCAGGAGGTCCTGTAAACAAGATGGCCTTGCTGCACGTGGTACTTCAGTGGCTTGCCGCCTCCACTGAGCCGTGGGTAACTGGCAGCAGCAACAGAGGGCCAAAACAACGAAGGACTCCTGTCCTGAAAGGGTTAACTCTTCTTTAGGATCCCTTGGCAAAATAAAGCACACATCAAGGGCCTAGCAGGCCAATTCACAGGGGCAAGTCATATCCACTCTGCATTTCAGTGGTGCTCCCTGGCTCCATTTGTATATTGGGCCTGTACTGAGGTTCAATCGATGGATGTGCCCACAACACAGTATTGGGGGGCAACTGTAACATAAACGGACCCCTAATAGGTATAGGCCCCATAGGCCTAGGGGTTATCACAGTCGCTGACCTCACCGGAGCAGGCATAACAATCGTAGGCTGCTGCACTGGCCTGGGTACCGCTGCTGCAAGCGGTCCGGTGGGTTCTTGGACGACTGGCTCTGTGCGCCGGTGCACAGCGTATGAGGATCCCACCGCAGGTGCCGGTACTAAGGAGGGACGACTGGCAGGGACAGGTACTCTCACCTTTGACCCAGAGACGTCCGGGTCCTTACGTTGTAGGCCAGGTGGAGTCCCGATCCTGGCGGTGGCAATCTGGCGCAGCTCCCGCAGTTTCAGCTCCAGCCGCACGATCTGGCTTTCGGAGTCGGGATCGCTGGTCTCCGCTGTCGTTGTCGGCACTTGGGCGGTGGGTGGTTCGTCCTGGTTCGTCCTGCGCAGCCGCTGCAGGCTCAGGTGAGGCGTCCGCTTTCCTCCCTCTGCGGATATTCTCCAGGGTAGCTCTGAATCTTTCTGCATCCTGAAGCTCATGGATAGTTTTCTCCCTGCGAGGCAACTCAGGTGAGGGCCATGGGCTAACCCTCTTTTCTACCACTGTCGGCTGCCAGAACACATTTGGGCCAATGAAAGAGCCCCGTTCTTGGAAGGCGTGATGGGCCGGTCCTGGAGAGCATTCAGATTCACGCTCGCAGCCAGGGTTGTCCTCCGGAGAGCGCACAGACTCACGCTCGCAGCCAGAGTAGTCCTCATCAAAGTCCCAGTCCTCTGTCTTCTTCTTAGGACGGGACACGGCAGTGGCGTAGGGGCCTCGCAGGCCCTCAGCAGGGGTAAATTCAACCTCCTCTCCCTCGCGGAGATTGTGTAGACATTCTGGGAGGTAACTCCGCTTGACGGACCTCCTGTTGACATATAAGTCTCGTCCAGTCAGGTAGTCTTTTATAAAACCGAAGCCTCGGTCCTTGTCAAAGGCCACAACCAACCCCATTCTCCTTTCCAGGCGGGGTTGTGTGTCAGTGTGGCACTCGTGAACGGTCTTTGCCAGTTCCTCGTAGTAAATTTTAGTTTTAGTCGTCTTCTTAATTGCGGCCTCCCGGATCTCTGCCATCAATGCGGACCACTTGAACGAGGGCTGGAAGAAGTCTCTCCAGGAGCCATAATAGGTCTCCGGTTGCGTCCTCGGTGGCGGGCAGGCGGGTCTCTCCGGTCCCGGAGAGTAGGCCGGTGGAGCGTCCTCTCGCTCAACACCAGTCATATTCATGTTTAATAAGTCAGGCGCGGACATATGATCAGGAAAGTCCTCACTCCTCAACATGCTCGATCCTTCTCTGGAGAGCGACAGGGTGGCGCCAACAAGTTCAGACAGATCCTCCCATTGCACTGGGAGGCCGCCCCCAGGTACTCCAGTATTGGGGAGGCGGAGTCCATCACAGCAGACATGCAAATGTCCAGACAGGGCGGTGGCGCCAGCATACAGCCTTCCCGCACTTTTAGCAGAAGGCGCCAATTTTTACCGCCAATTTATGATGAAGATGACGCAGCAAACAATTTCAAGCAAGCTCAGCGGCCATCTTTGAGCAAAATAGCTGTCTATTCATTGACAGCAAGCGGTGACTTAAATAAGTAGAAAACAGTCCACACAATGCTATTTTCACACCGCAATTATTACAGTTCACTTTGGCCCAGCAATTTTCAATAAAACAATTGGGGCATGTCACTTTAAGACAGTTTTCAGCACACAGTTTTAAATCCGCTATGGCGCAGGAATATTCGGATCCTGTTCGTGACGCCAATTTATGCAACACGCCAGACCTGCAGGGGATGACGAAGTGAGGTCACAGTTATGGGCAATCGAGGGTACTCACTATATTTGAAGAACCCTGGGCAGGCGCGTGGCAGTGAAGGAGAGGTAGACACAGTTCCTCTGGGGCACGCTCTGTAGATAGGGACCAGGCCTGATGGTAGTTGAGGTGCCCTGGATGTTACAGGTATTTTGTGTGCCTGGGGCAAGGTCCCTGTGGTATTCGTGACGCCAGTGCCTTTGGCCGGTGGCACGCCGGTTGGTGGTTGGAAAGATGAAGGTACACAAGTATGCAGTGAACCAAACATAAACTTTACTGGACAATCCAACTTTGTACAGCAGGGAGTAGTATAGTCTTCAGATTACAGTTCCACAAAAAGGGGCTTATTCACAAGTATGGCAGGCAATAGACATGCAAGTTACACTGAGGGTAAATTCCACAAGCACTCAGCAGCAGGTTGAACTTTTACACTGTCCTTTATAGAACTCCTACTCTGGCTTGATAATTCCCAAGGCCCGGATGCCTAAAAGGGTGGCTTATATCCTTGGTTACTTCCTTCCTCAGGTATTATACTGCTTGCAATGGTTCCTAAGTTCCTCTGCCTATCAGGGGCACGTGGCTTACCCTGGGACGCCTCCTCCTATCAGGTGGATAACTGTCGGTTTCTCCCAGGAGGTTGAATCCTGCAACTGGGGTATCTCTTCAGAGCTAACTTAGGCTCTCTTGTTCTTCAGGCAGGCTGGAGCTTCTCAACAGCCTCCTGGACATCACTAGCAGCCAGGGCTATCCAGCTGCATGTCAGGAGCAGGCTTACTGGCCTCTGTCTTCTCAGACTCCTGACTCTGCACTCCCCCTCCCTGTCTGGGCCTGGACATTTATACTAGGGGCTCCCTATCTCCCTCTAGTGTCTGGGATGTCTAATTACACCCAATTAGGCCTGCTGCTGCATTAGACAGGGGTACATTGCATCTAACAACACAGTAAAACATACATTAAATGCAGAATAAAATATGACATTTCTGTTCCTTGTGAGTAAGAGTAATGCGCACACCAATTGACCCTTGTGTAGTGCCCACCCATACCTAGTGGGACACTACATAAGGCTTATGATAGAACACCAAAAGTGGGTTGTCACCCTCCAGTCCCCAAGTGGAGCAGGTGATCCCTAGGTTAATTAGGCTTAGTCTCTTATAAAGAGCAGTGTAACAGGAACCTAGCAGATCCCAGACGCCCCAGTAGTAAGAAATAGGACAGTCTATGGGGTACGGAATCCCATCAATCTCCGTCTGTACCTGTGAAGGCTGTGCTGTCAGTCAAGGCTTCATGCGTTCATACAGCAAGACTAAGCAGCAGAGGTATATTAAGGTAAGTTTGGGCAGGGACCCAGAATATTAGTAACAGGGCCACCGCTCAGCCCCACTGGTCCTCGACACCATCTTCAATCAGAAAGCAGGCAGCGCAGCTTTCGCCGCTCACCGCTACAGCGCAGACAGGTCCCAGCGTTTAGGCCCGCTCAGGCACGTGTGTGACCGCACCGATCACCAGAAGGTCGCGAGTCAGAGTCTCAGTATCACCACGGGGAGAGAGTCACAGATCCGCAGCCACCGGCCAGCAGGCAAGCGCAGACAGCCGGAAGATCCGGGATCCAAGATGGCGATAGGGACACACGCATCAGAGCCAGGTAGGAGGCTTTACAGAGGTTGAAGTCCCTAGATAGTAAGGACAAGACCCCCAGGTCTCACAGACGACTCCTTTTCACTTGTTTAGTGTAACTCCACTGTTCTAGAGCAAGCAAAAGCACGGATGGCCAGGATATTGAGCGGATTTTAGAGGAGCTGAAGCAAGAAGCGTCCTCACTCCATGACAGTTAGGCCACGCCCCTCTCCACTATACTATACCGGGTCTCGGCTGGGTGAGCTTACGGCTGAGGAAGACAACGGGATGCTCCTCCCCGTTGACTTCCTGAGACAGCACCGCACCGAGGCCCACCTTAGAGGCATCGGTCTGTACTATAAACTCCCTATTGAAGTCGGGCATCACCAAAACCAGGGACCCGCACAGGGCAAACTTCAAAGTAGAGAAAGCCTCTTCCGCCCGGTCATCCCAGCGAACCATCACTGACTTGTGTCCCTTCAAGAGTCCTGTCAAGGGCACAGCTAGAGTAGCAAAGTGGGGAACAAACCTCATGTAATAGCCCACCATTCCCAGGAATTACTTTACTTGCCTAGTGGTGACAGGTCCGTATCGCCTCTATTTTGTTCACTTGGGGTTTGATGACTCCGCGCCCAATGACATACCCCAGGTACTTAGTCTCTTCTAACCCTATTGCACATTTTTTGGGGTTAGGCCAGCTTTCCAAAGGGAGTGCACTTCGGGCAGGTGACTTTCCCAGTCGGTACTGTGGATGACAATATTGTCCAGGTAAGCTGAAGCGTACCGACGATATGGACAAAGCCCAATGTCCATTAATCGCTGAAAAGTGGTTGGGGCGCCATGCAGAACATAGGGTAAGACCTTATATTGATACAGCCTTGCAGGCGTGATGAACGCAGTTTTCTCTTTGGCAGCCTCCGTTAAGGGCACCTGCCAGTACCCTTTTGTGAGGTCCAAAACAGAAAAATACCAGGCTTGTCCTAACCTCTTGATCCACCTGGGGCATGGGATACGCATCGAATTTGGAAACCTCGTTAAGTTTTCAAAAGTCGTAACAAAACTGCAACGTGCCGTCCGGCTTGGGTATCAATACTATAGGACTGACCCACTCACTTTTTGACTCCTCAATGATGTCTAGTTGCAGGATTAGTGGACGCAGTATAGAGGCAACAAGTTATTTGAATCAAACAGTTCAGTGTTTTATTCACACTTTAGGCAAGTAACAAAACAAGCAGTCATATTCAAACAAAAAGTCACCTTGCTGATAGCAGCACCAACCTGTTTTCACGCCAAACAGGTATCAAGCCTTCATCCAGACACAAGGCTCCCAGTTACCAACACAGAGAGCTGGCTTCTGAGCCCAACTGCCTATTTAAGGACAGCCAGGTGCTGCCAAAACGGGGACCGGCATTTAAAATCCGATCCGGTATTTGACCTCACCTGGCTGTAAATCAGCCCAGCAGCACATGCTGAGATGAAAATACCTGTTTTCCCAGACCAAACCTCTCACTGTGTCTCAGGGCAAAATGAGAGACATTATTACTCCTGGGTGCACTGTTACCACTGGAATAGAATTATTACTATTGGTGGGACTTTTGGGAGGACTGTTACATTGGGAAGCACCCTGGCACAGTATCAGCTTCGCACAATTATTTTTGATGACACTAGGTTTATGGCATTATAAGTTTCCGGGATACTATTAGATGGGCATAGTTATTTTTTAGGGCACCGTGTGTCAGTTATTGAAGAGGATCTGTGTGGTACTAGTATTTTAAGGGGGACTGTTTCTGCAGTATAGTATTAAGGAGTACAGTAAGCACAGTATTGGGGGTGGCAGGATGAGGTGTTCAGAAGGTGGGAGGAGGATAGAAAAGTAGAAAACTAAGATTTCTGTTTGTCAAACTTTGCAGATCAGAAAAATAATTTGGAAACTTTAAATAAAAAATTAACCACAAGTATTGAGGCTGCTCAGACATTCTCACATGAGGCGGAGTTTGGATAAATACCAATATCACCTCAAGGAACACAAGCATCGCCAATTTGTGAGGGATCTAGCAGACTTCAGAGAGAACAGGATTTACTCCTCTATAGCCAACCGAGGGGACACCGGGGGTGCTCAAACCGACCTCTCCTCGACTGAAACGGACCTCTCTGACTTAGATAGTATACCTAAAGGGAATAAGCAATCCCCCCGGGGAGGGAATCGTCGTGGTTGACAAAGAGGAGGTTCACATCGGAGGAACTGTCATTTTTTAGGGGGAACTGGTCCCTACTCCGGCCAATCCAACTTCCCACAAACTTATCCGCTACGCAACCGGACTCAACCTCCTCCAAACACCTAGGATCCCAAGTTGTCAATCTTTCTTCCCGTCCCCTCACTGCTACTGAGATCCATGTTCTCCAACTTGGCCTCTCCTTTGTACAAACTCCTAATTTCAACAGATTCGCTGGCATAAATATTTTAAACTACAGGAGAGGAAACAGTGTCGTGAACTCGTCATCCCTTTCGATATCCTTTCAGACGTACGTCTGCTTTACGATCTCGATAGGGTCGGGGCTCTTTTCACTAAGTTAATAACAAAAAGTAACAAAATGCCACCGGTTTCTGCCGAACTGTCCTGTGTGGATGTTTTCCTTGACATTGACACCTACGGTCCTCACATTTCTCTAATATTGACCAGACCCAAGCCACCGTTATTTCAGATCTTGAGAATGACTGCTCTATAGTCATCAAACAATTGGATAAGGGGGGGGGGGGGGAATACGGTGGTTATAGATCAAGGTCGGTATAGGGTCATGTGTGAGTCCCTTTTACATGACTCTTCTACATATGAGGTGTTATCTCGGGACCCCACCAATGAATTTATATCAGAACTTAAAACAATCCTATATGAGGCCAAGCTGTCACTGATTATTTCTGACGAGGAGTTTAGGTTTTTATTACCCACCTGTCCTTGCATGTCCATGTTCTACTGTCTCCCCAGGCTACACAAGGGAACGAATACACTTAAGGGGTGCCCCATTGTGTCTGGAATGGGGACTCTTTGTCAAAATGCAGGAATCTATGTCGAAGATTCCCAGACCCCCCCTTACTAGCTTATCGACAACCTCCAAATCTAAGGAACATTTTGATCAGATCAAGTTCAAGGCCAGGTACCACAGAAAAAGGAACCCATCCCTGTAATAAAAGCAGATGCAAAACCTGTTCGCATATAATGACAACAGATAAGATCCGGATCCCCAACACACAGCAGGAATATAGGATCCCTGGGACATTCACATGCTCTACATCTAATGTTGTTTATCTGATTCTCTGCACTAAATGTCCTGTTAGAGGCCTCTATGTTGGAGAAACAGGACAGAGACTCAATGCAAGGATGAGGTCCCATCACCACACAATTAAAGAGAAGAAGCTACACTTTCCTGTGGCTAAGCATTTCTGTAGCCCAGGACACAATGTAGAACACATGAAAGTTCTCATATTAAAAGGTAACTTCAAATCCCAAAAAGCTAGAAGAATTTGGGAATACAAATTTATAATACCGCTTGACACTTTGAATACTGGACTGAATTTGTCCCCGGGATTTATGACACACTACAAGATCTAAAGAGTCTTCCGAGGACATAGTCGGGGCACCAGGTCTCTGAGATAAAATCAATTTAGAGACCATAAAACTTTCACACACCTTATCTGTAAGCTAATTAAGGACTCATTCTCAAGATCTTTAATATGTTGCTCTGTTTTTCTTTTTTTTTTTTTCAAATGTCCATTCATTTCCCCGTGCCTCTGTTCTTATTGTATATATATTGCTGTTTCTTCATATATTCTTGTAGTACACCTGATGAAGAGACTGGTGATGTCTCGAAAGCTCGCTATGTAACATCATTACTTCTATTTTTGTTAGCCATTAAAAGGTATCAAACCTGCAATACTCTTATTTTGTTTATCTTAATGAGAGCACTAAACGATCCTTGGTGGAGACACTCAACAGCAACACCATAGGTTTATGTTTCACATGTGAGACAAATAGTGTTCAATTGCCCTTTTTAGACATTCTCATCTCTAAAACTGAGGGAGGTGAGGTGAATACGTATGTCTATAGGAAACGCACTTCGACCAACACACTACTTAAGTGGGAGAGTAGCCATCCTCTCCCCCTTAAGAGGGGGTATTCCTAAGGGGAAATACCTCAATTTGAAGAGGAACTGCTCCACTAAAAGAGAATTCATCAGGCAGGCAGGTGATTTACGCCTTAGATTCCGTCAGCGAGGTTACCCTGATAAGGCCCTGAGGGGAGCTTTTAGTTCAGCTTTGCAAGAAAATAGAACGAATCTCCTAACCCCTATATGCAATCAGGCACAGACCCCGAATCTCATCTGCCTCATCAGCACCTTTGATCGGGTGGCACCTGAGGTTCGGGATGTCGTACGTAGAAACTGGGGTATCCTACTTATGGACCCCAATCTGAGAGAGGTGGCGGACGAATACCCACACTTCACCTATTGCAGAGGACGTAGGTTTCTAGCGAATATATACCTCTACCTCATGCAGGCTCCACGTGGCTACAATAAAATATCAAAGCCTGCTATAGATGCAGTGGCAGTGGCAAAATACATTTTTTTTTTTTTTTTTGTTCATGATAATGCAAACGGATTCGTTTTGACTTTACATTGAAAGTCAATGGGGGACGGATCCGTTTGAAAATTGAGCCATATTGTGTCAACTTCAAACGGATCCGTCCCCATTGACTTACATTGTAAGTCTGGACGGATCCGTTTGCCTCCGCACGGCCAGGCGGACATCCGAACGCTGTTTATTAAATTTTTTGCCTGATCCCACTGGCCCGGCTATTCCATCGAGCCATTTTGGTCCCACTGGCCTGGCTCAGTGTTTTGAGCCATACGGCTACAATTGTTGCCATTTTTATTTATCCTTTTCCCCCTCCCCCTGAATGCAAGCTCTATTTTTGCTTGCCACCCTTAATTGCACATTTCCCCTGATGAGTTTATGTGAAACGAAACGTGACACGTCGAGTTTTTATAGGGTGTATTAGGGATACCGCCCGGTACTAGGGAAAGGTATCCGGATAGGGTCGCCCCTTGCGGGGCAAGTACTTCGTATAGATAGGTAGTGTATCATTAGTCCCTTCCCTGACACAGGGTTTACTACTAGGGAATATACTCCTGATTCCTATCTATACTGCAACAGTATTCCTGGCATCTTCCATCAATGGTTCTCCAGTCTATTTTAATCAACATCGACTTGGGGACGCACTCCACGGTATCCTGCCTCTTGGGAGAATCCTACTCCGATCACAACCATTGATGGGTAAGAGCGTTCCTTTTCTTTATACAAACCGGGTTCCCAAAAAGTTGGGACACTAAACAAATTGTGAATAAAAACTGAATGCAATGATGTGGAGATGGCAAATGTCAATATTTTATTTGTAATAGAACGTAGATGACAGATCAAACGTTTAATCCGAGTAAATGTATCATTTTAAAGGAAAAATACATTGATTCAAATTTTCACGGTGTCAACAAATCCCCAAAAAGTTGGGACAAGTAGCAATAAGAGGCTGGAAAAAGTAAATTTGAGCACATGAAGAGCTGGAAGACCAATTAACACTATTGGCAACATGATTGGGTATAAAAAGAGCTTCTCAGAGTGGCAGTGTCTTTCAGAAGCCAAGATGGGTAGAGGATCACCAATTCCCACAATGTTGCGCAGAAAGATAGTGGAGCAATATCAGAAAGGTGTTACCCAGCGAAAAATTGCAAAGACTTTGCATCTATCATCATCAACTGTGCATAACATCATCCGAAGATTCAGAGAATCTGGAACAATCTCTGTGCGTAAGGGTCAAGGCCGTAAAACCATACTGGATGCCCGTGATCTCTGGGCCCTTAAACGACACTGCACCACAAACAGGAATGCTACTGTAAAGGAAATCACAGAATGGGCTCAGGAATACTTCCAGAAACCATTGTCAGTGAACACAATCCACCGTGCCATCCGCCGTTGCCAGCTGAAACTCTACAGTGCAAAGAAGAGCCATTTCTAAGCAAGATCCACAAGCTCAGGCGTTTTCACTGGGCCAGGGATCATTTAAAATGGAGTATGGCAAAATGGGAGACTGTTCTGTGGTTGTCACAACCAGACATCTGAGAAGCTCTGGCAGATGCCTTTCAGAACCTCCTCCTTGAGCTTTACTTTGTTTTGGTTTTCAGTTCCTTATTTCGTTAGTCTCTCTCAGCTGTCTTGTAGTTGGACTGATTGCATCCCTTTAAATTCCTCCCCATAATGCATTAGTGTGCGGTTTATACAACTTCCTGGATTGTGTGTGCATGCTGATCCTATTTCCCAGTCTTCTACAAGTTAAGTGTTGTACATTCATTTGTGATTTTATGTTTGCTGGATCCCAGGTGACCCTGACTCCCTCCGTGTCTAGTGTAGGGAGCCGGTGGTCGTGTCCCCTCACTATTGTAGGGGGTTCAGGTGTTATATAGTCGAGGTACGTGGATATGCAATCATCCACCATTGGGGTGTTCGCATAGGCTGAGCAGAGTCAGGGAGAGTGCCAGGTCTTATGCAGGGGTCTCCCTTTTGTTCCTTAGTTTTGGATCCAGTGAGTCATATATTCATTTTGCATTGTCTTGTTTCCTGTACACCTTCCGTGACATTATAAACCGCCAAAACCATCTCAAGCATGGATCCGGTTTCACTTTTGACTGAACGCTTTCAGGGTCTTTCATTGGAGGTAGCTGATCTCCGTAAGACTCTTTCTCAGCTTCTAGTGACTGGTTCAGCTTAGGCTCATGGAGTTTGCTCTGAGCCTAAGATCTCGCTCCCGGATACGTTCTCCGGGGGTAGTGAGAATTTTGTTCGTTTCAGAGAGGCTTGCAAACTCCATTTTTTCCTTCTTCCCCATTCCTCTGGTGATGAGGAATGGAGGGTGGGGATCATTATATCGCTGCTCAGGGGTAACGCTCAGTCGTGGGCCTTTTCGCTGCCGGTGGGGGCACGGCCCCTCGGTTCAGTGGATGAATTCTTTTTAGCCCTGGGTCAGATATATGATGATCCGGATCGTGTTGCTTTAGCTGAGTCTAGACTACGTCTGTTATGGCAGTGTAAACAATCCGCAGAGATATACTGCTCAGAATTTCGGAGATGGGCAGCTGATACAGGTTGGAATGATGCTGCACTCCGAAGTCAATTTTGCCATGGTCTTTCAGGGGGATTGAAAGATGCATTTGCCTTTCATGAGAGGCCTATCTCCTTGGACGCTGCTATGTCTCAGGCCATTCATATTGACAGGCGTCTTAGAGAGAGAGGAGAGATCTCTCCTTCCTGTCATACTCAGTCCCTGGACAGTGCAGCGGTCTCATTCTGTGCTCAGGGGTCTCAGTCGCTGTCAGCCCCTTCTGAGCAGGAGCCTATGCAGCTGGGGTTGATTGCCTCTGACAATAGAAGATTCAGCCCGCATGGGAAGGTTTGTTTTTGTTGTGGAGGTATAAATCATTTGGCAAATGTTTGTCCCTCTAGGAGATACAGGCAGTCTTCTGGGAGTAATAAAGAAACAAAAAGGAAAAAATCTTTTAAAAATGTTCCATCTGTTACTATTGGCAGGGTTGAGGCGGAAATTGAAGGTTTTCCGTTTGCTTGTAGTTCACTTTTTGTCCTGCCTGCCAGGGTGGCGCTAGAGAGCAAGAACATTTTTTGTGAGATTTTTGTAGATAGTGGAGCAGCTGTCAATCTCATTGATAATCATTTTGCAATAACTCATGGTTTCCAGGTATGCACTTTGGGAAAGGATATTCCTGTTTTTGCTATTGATTCCGCTCCACTTTCTCAGAAATCATTAAAGGGCATAGTTCACAATATTCGTTTAATTGTGAGTGATGCTCATGTTGAGGATGTGTCATGTTTCGTCCTTAGCGGATTACCTACTCCTCTTGTGTTAGGGCTACCCTGGCTCACTAAACATAACCCCACCATTGATTGACAAGCAAGGCAAATAAATGGTTGGAGTGACTTTTGCAGAGAGAATTGCCTCACGACTAGGGATGAGCGAACTCGAACTGTATAGTTCGGGTTCGTACCGAATTTTGGGGTGTCCGTGACACGGACCCGAACCCGGACATTTTCGTAAAAGTCCGGGTTCGGTGTCCGTCGCTTTCTTGGCGCTTTTTGAAAGGCTGCAAAGCAGCCAGTCAACAAGCGTCATACTACTTGCCCCAAGAGGCCATCACAGCCATGCCTACTATTGGCATGGCTGTGATTGGCCAGAGCACCATGTGACCCAGCCTCTATTTAAGCTGGAGTCACATAGCGCCGCCCGTCACTCTGCTCTGATTAGCGTAGGGAGAGGTTGCGGCTGAGACAGTAGGGTGAGATTAGGCAGATTAACTCCTCCAAAGGACTTGATTATTGATCGATCTGCAGCTGTGGGTCATTGAGCTGCTGATACTCAATTGCTCACTGTTTTTAGGCTGCCCAGACCGTTTGTCAGTCACTTTTTTCTGGGGTGATCGGCGGCCATTTTGTGTCTTGTGGTGCGCCAGCACAAGCTGCGACCAAGTGCATTTAACCCTCAATGGTGTGGTTGTTTTTTGGCTAAAGCCTACATCAGGGTGAAGCTGTCACACCAAGTGAATTTAACCAGCTATAGTCTGTTTATTTTTTGGCCATATATTACATCAGGGGCAAGCTGCGCATGTCACCAAGTGCATTTAACCTTCAATGGTGTGGTTGTTTTTTTGCTAAAGCCTACATCAGGGTGAAGCTGTCACACCAAGTGCATTTAACCAGCAATAGTCTGTTTATTTTTTGGCCATATACTACATCAGGGGCAAGCTGCGCCTGTCACCAAGTGCATTTAACCCTCAATGGTGTGGTTGTTTTTTGGCTAAAGCCTACATCAGGGTGAAGCTGTCACACCAAGTGCATTTAACCAGCAATAGTCTGTTTATTTTTTGGCCATATACTACATCAGGGGCAAGCTGCGCCTGTCACCAAGTGCATTTAACCCTCAATGATGTGGTTGTTTTTTGGCTAAAGCCTACATCAGGGTGAAGCTGTCACACCAAGTGCATTTAACCAGCAATAGTCTGTTTATTTTTTGGCCATATACTACATCAGGGGCAAGCTGCGCCTGTCACCAAGTGCATTTAACCCTCAATGGTGTGGTTGTTTTTTTGGCTAAAGCCTACATCAGGGTGAAGCTGTCACACCAAGTGCATTTAACCAGCAATAGTCTGTTTATTTTCTGGCCATATACTACATCAGGGGCAAGCTGCGCCCATCACCAAGTGCATTTAACCCTCAGTAGTGTGGTTGGTCAAGCTGTCACACCAAGTGCATTTAACCAGCAATAGTCTGTTCATTTTTTGGCCATATACTACATCAGGGGCAAGCTGCGCCTGTCACCAAGTGAATTTAACCCTCAGTAGTGTGGTTGGTCAAGCTGTCACACCAAGTGCATTTAACCAGCAATAGTGTGGTTATTTTTTGGCCATATCCCAGTCTAATTCTGTCAGTAAATCTATACCTGTCACCCAGCGCCTAAATACTAGGCCTCAAATTTATATCCCGCTAAATCTGTCGTTACTGGTGTACTGTTCTGGCTGGGCAAGTTATTTAGTGTCCGTCAAAGCACATTTTTTGTTCTGGGTTGAAATACAATTCCCAATTTAGCAATTTCCTAATTTAGTGGTTTCTGCTGTATCAGGCCTACTTTAAATACATCCCTAAAAGGGTATATAATATTCAAGGTGCACATAGGGTCATTCAGAATAACTTCACACACACGCTACTGTGCATTTCCAAGTCAAATTTCGTCAGTAAATCTATACCTGTCACCCAGCGCCTAAATACTAGGCCTCAAATTTATATTCCGCTAAATCTGTCGTTACTGGCTTACTGTTCTGGCTGGGCAAGTTATTTAGTGTCCGTCAAAGCACATTTTTTGTTCTGGGTTGAAATACAATTCCCAATTTAGCAATTTCCTAATTTAGTGGTTTCTGCTGTATCAGGCCTACTTTAAATACATCCCTAAAAGGGTATATAATATTCAAGGTGCACATAGGGTCATTCAGAATAACTTCACACACACGCTACTGTGCATTTCCAAGTCTAATTCTGTCAGTAAATCTATACCTGTCACCCAGCGCCTAAATACTAGGCCTCAAATTTATATTCCGCTAAATCTGTCGTTACTGGTGTACTGTTCTGGCTGGGCAAGTTATTTAGTGTCCATCAAAGCACATTTTTTGTTCTGGGTTGAAATACAATTCCCAATTTAGCAATTTCCTAATTTAGTGGTTTCTGCTGTATCAGGCCTACTTTAAATACATCCCTAAAAGGGTATATAATATTCAAGGTGCACATAGGGTCATTCAGAATAACTTCACACACACGCTACTGTGCATTTCCAAGTCAAATTTCGTCAGTAAATCTATACCTGTCACCCAGCGCCTAAATACTAGGCCTCAAATTTATATTCCGCTAAATCTGTCGTTACTGGTGTACTGTTCTGGCTGGGCAAGTTATTTAGTGTCCGTCAAAGCACATTTTTTGTTCTGGGTTGAAATACAATTCCCAATTTAGCAATTTCCTAATTTAGTGGTTTCTGCTGTATCAGGCCTACTTTAAATACATCCCTAAAAGGGTATATAATATTCAAGGTGCACATAGGGTCATTCAGAATAACTTCACACACACGCTACTGTGCATTTCCAAGTCTAATTCTGTCAGTAAATCTATACCTGTCACCCAGCGCCTAAATACTAGGCCTCAAATTTATATTCCGCTAAATCTGTCGTTACTGGTGTACTGTTCTGGCTGGGCAAGTTATTTAGTGTCCGTCAAAACACATTTTTTGTTCTGGGTTGAAATACAATTCCCAATTTAGCAATTTCCTAATTTAGTGGTTTCTGCTGTATCAGAGCTATTTTAAATCTATCCCTAAAAGGGTATATAATATTCAAGGTGCACATAGGGTCATTCAGAATAACTTCACACACACGCTACTGTGCATTTCCAAGTCTAATTCCGTCAGTAAATCTATACCTGTCACCCAGCGCCTAAATACTAGGCCTCAAATTTATATCCCGCTAAATCTGTCGTTACTGGTGTACTGTTCTGGCTGGGCAAGTTATTTAGTGTCCGTCAAAGCACATTTTTTGTTCTGGGTTGAAATACAATTCCCAATTTAGCAATTTCCTAATTTAGTGGTTTCTGCTGTATCAGAGCTATTTTAAATCTATCCCTAAAAGGGTATATAATATTCAAGGTGCACATAGGGTCATTCAGAATAACTTCACACACACGCTACTGTGCATTTCCAAGTCTAATTCCGTCAATAAATCTATACCTGTCACCCAGCGCCTAAATACTAGGCCTCAAATTTATATTCCGCTAAATCTGTCGTTACTGGTGTACTGTTCTGGCTGGGCAAGTTATTTAGTGTCCGTCAAAGCACATTTTTTGTTCTGGGTTGAAATACAATTCCCAATTTAGCAATTTCCTAATTTAGTGGTTTCTGCTGTATCAGGCCTACTTTAAATACATCCCTAAAAGGGTATATAATATTCAAGGTGCACATAGGGTCATTCAGAATAACTTCACACACACGCTACTGTGCATTTCCAAGTCTAATTCTGTCAGTAAATCTATACCTGTCACCCAGCGCCTAAATACTAGGCCTCAAATTTATATTCCGCTGAATTTGAATACAATACATTGGGCCAAATAATATTTTTGTTGTTGTGGTGAACGATAACAATGAGGAAAACATCTAGTAAGGGACGCGGACGTGGACATGGTCGTGGTGGTGTTAGTGGACCCTCTGGTGCTGGGAGAGGACGTGGCCGTTCTGCCACATCCACACGTCCTAGTGTACCAACTACCTCAGGTCCCAGTAGCCGCCAGAATTTACAGCGATATATGGTGGGGCCCAATGCCGTTCTAAGGATGGTAAGGCCTGAGCAGGTACAGGCATTAGTCAATTGGGTGGCCGACAGTGGATCCAGCACGTTCACATTATCTCCCACCCAGTCTTCTGCAGAAAGCGCACAGATGGCGCCTGAAAACCAACCCCATCAGTCTGTCACATCACCCCCATGCATATCAGGGAAACTGTCTGAGCCTCAAGTTATACAGCAGTCTCTTATGCTGTTTGAAGACTCTGCTGGCAGGGTTTCCCAAGGGCATCCACCTAGCCCTTCCCCAGCGGTGGAAGACATAGACTGCACTGACGCACAACCACTTATGTTTCCTGATGATGAGGACATGGGAATACCACCTCAGCATGTCTCTGATGATGACGAAACACAGGTGCCAACTGCTGCGTCTTTCTGCAGTGTGCAGACTGAACAGGAGGTCAGGGAGGAAGACTGGGTGGAAGACGATGCAGGGGACGATGAGGTCCTAGACCCCACATGGAATGAAGGTCGTGCCACTGACTTTCACAGTTCGGAGGAAGAGGCAGTGGTGAGACCGAGCCAACAGCGTAGCAAAAGAGGGAGCAGTGGGCAAAAGCAGAACACCCGCCGCCAAGAGACTCCGCCTGCTACTGACCGCCGCCATCTGGGACCGAGCACCCCAAAGGCAGCTTCAAGGAGTTCCCTGGCATGGCACTTCTTCAAACAATGTGCTGACGACAAGACCCGAGTGGTTTGCACGCTGTGCCATCAGAGCCTGAAGCGAGGCATTAACGTTCTGAACCTTAGCACAACCTGCATGACCAGGCACCTGCATGCAAAGAATGAACTGCAGTGGAGTAAACACCTTAAAACCAAGGAAGTCACTCAGGCTCCCCCTGCTACCTCTTCTGCTGCTGCCGCCTCGGCCTCTTCTGCTGCTGCCGCCTCGGCCTCTTCCTCCGCCTCTGGAGGAACGTTGGCACCTGCCGCCCAGCAAACAGGGGATGTACCACCAACACCACCACCACCTCCGTCACCAAGCATCTCAACCATGTCACACGGCAGCGTTCAGCTCTCCATCTCACAAACA
Organism: Bufo gargarizans; assembly: GCF_014858855.1. Lineage (NCBI taxonomy): Eukaryota > Metazoa > Chordata > Amphibia > Anura > Bufonidae > Bufo > Bufo gargarizans. Next base: position 65,438,225 of record NC_058090.1, read on the forward strand.
TTTGAGAGAAAGCGTAAATTCCCACCTAGCCACCCTCGATCCCTGGCCCTGAATGCCAGCATTTCTAAACTACTGGCCTATGAAATGCTGTCATTTAGGCTGGTGGACACAGACAGCTTCAAACAGCTCATGTCGCTTGCTGTCCCACAGTATGTTGTTCCCAGCCGCCACTACTTCTTCAAGAGAGCCGTGCCTTCCCTGCACAACCAAGTATCCGATAAAATCAAGTGTGCACTGCGCAACGCCATCTGTAGCAAGGTCCACCTAACCACAGATACGTGGACCAGTAAGCACGGCCAGGGACGCTATATCTCCCTAACTGCACACTGGGTAAATGTAGTGGCAGCTGGGCCCCAGGCGGAGAGCTGTTTGGCGCACGTCCTTCCGCCGCCAAGGATCGCAGGGCAACATTCTTTGCCTCCTGTTGCCACCTCCTCCTTCTCGGCTTCCTCCTCCTCTTCTTCCACCTGCTCATCCAGTCAGCCACACACCTTCACCACCAACTTCAGCACAGCCCGGGGTAAACGTCAGCAGGCCATTCTGAAACTCATATGTTTGGGGGACAGGCCCCACACCGCACAGGAGTTGTGGCGGGGTATAGAACAACAGACCGACGAGTGGTTGCTGCCGGTGAGCCTCAAGCCCGGCCTGGTGGTGTGCGATAATGGGCGAAATCTCGTTGCAGCTCTGGGACTAGCCGGTTTGACGCACATCCCTTGCCTGGCGCATGTGCTGAATTTGGTGGTGCAGAAGTTCATTCACAACTACCCCGACATGTCAGAGCTGCTGCATAAAGTGCGGGCCGTCTGTTCGCGCTTCCGGCGTTCACATCCTGCCGCTACTCGCCTGTCTGCGCTACAGCGTAACTTCGGCCTTCCCGCTCACCGCCTCATATGCGACGTGCCCACCAGGTGGAACTCCACCTTGCACATGCTGGACAGACTGTGCGAGCAGCAGCAGGCCATAGTGGAGTTTCAGCTGCAGCACGCACGGGTCAGTCGCACTGCGGAACAGCACCACTTCACCACCAATGACTGGGCCTCCATGCGAGACCTGTGTGCCCTGTTGCGCTGTTTCGAGTAATCCACCAACATGGCCAGTGGCGATGACGCCGTTATCAGCGTTACAATACCACTTCTATGTCTCCTTGAGAAAACACTTAGGGTGATGATGGAAGAGGAGGTGGCCCAGGAGGAGGAGGAGGAGGAAGAGGGGTCATTTTTAGCACTTTCAGGCCAGTCTCTTCGAAGTGACTCAGAGGGAGGTTTTTTGCAACAGCAGAGGCCAGGTACAAATGTGGCCAGCCAGGGCCCACTACTGGAGGACGAGGAGGACGAGGATGAGGAGGAGGTGGAGGAGGATGAGGATGAAGCATGGTCACAGCGGGGTGGCACCCAACGCAGCTCGGGCCCATCACTGGTGCGTGGCTGGGGGGAAAGGCAGGACGATGACGATACGCCTCCCACAGAGGACAGCTTGTCCTTACCCCTGGGCAGCCTGGCACACATGAGCGACTACATGCTGCAGTGCCTGCGCAACGACAGCAGAGTTGCCCACATTTTAACGTGTGCGGACTACTGGGTTGCCACCCTGCTGGATCCACGCTACAAAGACAATGTGCCCACCTTACTTCCTGCACTGGAGCGTGATAGGAAGATGCGCGAGTACAAGCGCACGTTGGTAGACGCGCTACTTAGAGCATTCCCAAATGTCAAAGGGGAACAAGTGGAAGCCCAAGGCCAAGGCAGAGGAGGAGCAAGAGGTCGCCAAGGCAGCTGTGTCACGGCCAGCTCCTCTGAGGGCAGGGTTAGCATGGCAGAGATGTGGAAAAGTTTTGTCAACACGCCACAGCTAACTGCACCACCACCTGATACGCAACGTGTTAGCAGGAGGCAAAATTTCACTAACATGGTGGAACAGTACGTGTGCACACCCCTCCACGTACTGACTGATGGTTCGGCCCCATTCAACTTCTGGGTCTCTAAATTGTCCACGTGGCCAGAGCTAGCCTTTTATGCCTTGGAGGTGCTGGCCTGCCCGGCGGCCAGCGTTTTGTCTGAACGTGTATTCAGCACGGCAGGGGGCGTCATTACAGACAAACGCAGCCGCCTGTCTACAGCCAATGTGGACAAGCTGACGTTCATAAAAATGAACCAGGCATGGATCCCACAGGACCTGTCTGTCCCTTGTCCAGATTAGACATTAACTACCTCCCCTTAACCATATATTATTGTACTCCAGGGCACTTCCTCATTCAATCCTATTTTTATTTTCATTTTACCATTATATTGCGAGGCTACCCAAAGTTGAATGAACCTCTCCTCTGTCTGGGTGCCGGGGCCTAAATATATGCCAATGGACTGTTCCAATGTTGGGTGACGTGAAGCCTGATTCTCTGCTATGACATGCAGACTAATTCTCTGCTGACATGAAGCCAGATCCTCTGTTACGGGACCTCTCTCCTCTGCCTGGGTGCTGGGCCTAAATATCTGACAATGGACTGTTGCAGTGGTGGCTGACGTGAAGCCTGATTTTCTGCTATGACATGCAGACTAATTCTCTGCTGACATGAAGCCAGATCCCCTGTTATGGGACCTCTCTCCTCTGCCTGGGTGCTGGGCCTAAATTTATGAAAATGGACTGTTGCATTGGTGGCTGACGTGAAGCCTGATTCTCTGCTATGATATGAAGACTGATTCTCTACTGACATGAAGCCAGATTCTGTGTTACGGAACCTCTCTCCTCTGCCTGGGTGCTTGGCCTAAATTTATGAAAATAGACTGTTGCAGTGGTGGCTGACGTGAAGCCTGATTCTCTGCTATGACATGCAGACTGATTCTCTGCTGACATGAAGCCAGATCCTCTGTTACGGGACCTCTCTCCTCTGCCTGGGTGCTGGGCCTAAATATCTGACAATGGACTGTTGCATTGGTGGCTGACGTGAAGCCTGATTCTCTGCTATGATATGAAGACTGATTCTCTGCTGACATGAAGCCAGATTCTGTGTTACGGAACCTCTCTCCTCTGCCTGGGTGCTTGGCCTAAATTTATGAAAATGGACTGTTGCAGTGGTGGCTGACGTGAAGCCTGATTCTCTTCTATGACATGCAGACTGATTCTCTGCTGACATGAAGCCAGATTGTCTGTTACGGGACCTCTCTCCTCTGCCTGGGTGCTGGGCCTAAATTTATGAAAATGGACTGATGCAGTGGTGGGTGACGTGAAGCCTGATTCTCTGCTATGATATGAAGACTGATTCTCTGCTGACATGAAGCCAGAACCTCTGTTACGGGACCTCTCTCCTCTGCCTGGGTGCTTGGCCTAAATTTATGAAAATGGACTGTTGCAGTGGTGGCTGACGTGAAGCCTGATTCTCTGCTATGACATGCAGACTGATTCTCTGCTGACATGAAGACAGATTCTCTGTTACGGGACCTCTCTCCTCTGCCTGGGTGCTGGGCCTAAATATCTGACAATGGACTGTTGCATTGGTGGCTGACGTGAAGCCTGATTCTCTGCTATGATATGAAGACTGATTCTCTGCTGACATGAAGCCAGATTCTGTGTTACGGAACCTCTCTCCTCTGCCTGGGTGCTTGGCCTAAATTTATGAAAATGGACTGTTGCAGTGGTGGCTGACGTGAAGCCTGATTCTCTGCTATGACATGCAGACTGATTCTCTGCTGACATGAAGCCAGATTCTCTGTTACGGGACCTCTCTCCTCTGCCTGGGTGCTGGGCCTAAATATCTGACAATGGACTGTTGCATTGGTGGCTGACGTGAAGCCTGATTCTCTGCTATGATATGAAGACTGATTCTCTGCTGACATGAAGCCAGATTCTGTGTTACGGAACCTCTCTCCTCTGCCTGGGTGCTGGGCCTAAATATCTGACAATGGACTGTTGCATTGGTGGCTGACGTGAAGCCTGATTCCCTGCTATGATATGAAGACTGATTCTCTGCTGACATGAAGCCAGATTGTCTGTTACGGGACCTCTCTCCTCTGCCTGGGTGCTGGGCCTAAATTTATGAAAATGGACTGTTACAGTGGTGGGTGGCGTGAAGCCTGATTCTCTGCTATGACATGAAGACTGATTCTCTGGTGACATGAAGCCAGATTCTGTGTTACGGAACCTCTCTCCTCTGCCTGGGTGCTGGGCCTAAATTTATGAAAATGGACTATTGCAGTGGTGGCTGACGTGAAGCCTGATTCTCTGCTATGACATGAAGACTGATTCTCTGGTGACATGAAGCCAGATTCTGTGTTACGGAACCTCTCTCCTCTGCCTGGGTGCTGGGCCTAAATTTATGACAATGGACTGTTACAGTGGTGGGTGACGTGAAGCCTGATTCTCTGCTATGACATGCAGACTGATTCTCTGCTGATATGAAGCCAGATTCTCTGTTAAGGGACCTCTCTCCTCTGCCTGGGTGCTGGGCCTAAATATATGACAATGGACTGTTGCAGTGGTGACTGACGTGAAGCCTGATTCTCTGCTATGATATGAAGACTGATTCTCTGCTGACATGAAGCCAGATTGTCTGTTACGGGACCTCTCTCCTCTGCCTGGGTGCTGGGCCTAAATTTATGAAAATGGACTGTTACAGTGGTGGGTGACGTGAAGCCTGATTCTCTGCTATGACATGAAGACTGATTCTCTGGTGACATGAAGCCAGATCCTGTGTTACGGAACCTCTCTCCTCTGCCTGTGTGCTGGGCCTAAATTTATGAAAATGGACTGTTCCAGTGGTGGGTGACGTGAAGCCTGATTCTCTGCTATGGGACCTCTCTCCAATTGATTTTGGTTAATTTTTATTTATTTAATTTTTATTTTAATTCATTTCCCTATCCACATTTGTTTGCAGGAGATTTACCTACATGCATGTTGCTGCCTTTTGCAGCCCTCTAGCCCTTTCCTGGGCTGTTTTACAGCCTTTTTAGTGCCGCAAAGTTCGGGTCCCCATTCACTTCAATGGGGTTCGGGTTCGGGATCCCGAACCCGAACATTTTTGGGAAGTTCGGCCGAACTTCTCGAACCCGAACATCCAGGTGTCCGCTCAACTCTACTCACGACATCTGTTTCTGAGGTTTCTACTAAGACTGTACCACCTTTTCTCTCTGAGTTTTCGGATGTCTTCTCTGAGAGTGGAGTTCAGGATTTGCCCCCACACAGGGAGTACGATTTCCCTATTAATCTCATCCCAGGCGCCAAGCTGCCTAAATCTCGTTTATACAATCTTTCCCAACCTGAGAGGGTCGCTATGCGTGCTTATATCTCTGAGAGTCTGAGAAAAGGACACATACGACCCTCGAAGTCACCTGTTGCCGCTGGTTTTTTTTTTGTTAAGAAAAAAGATGGTTCTTTAAGACCTTGTCTGGATTTCAGGGAGCTGAACAGTATCACTATTCGTGACCCTTATCCGCTTCCTCTGATCCCGGACCTGTTTAACCAGATTGTTGGGGCTAAAGTCTTTTCCAAATTAGATCTAAGAGGGGCATACAACCTGGTCAGGGTCAGAGAAGGAGACGAATGGAAGACGGCCTTCAATACCCCTGAGGGCCATTTTGAGAATTTGGTTATGCCTTTTGGTTTGATAAATGCCCCAGCCGTTTTTCAGCATTTCGTGAACAGCATTTTTTATCATTTAATGGGAAAATTTGCATTAGTGTATTTGGATGACATTTTGATTTTTTCTCCTGATTTCAAAACTCATAAGGAACACTTACGTCAGGTCTTGCTCATCCTGCGGGAGAATAAATTATATGCGAAACTGGAAAAATGTGTGTTTGCGGTTCCAGAAATTCAATTTCTGGGGTTTCTTCTCTCCGCTTCTGGTTTTCGCATGGACCCCGAGAAGGTCCGCGCTGTGCTTGAGTGGGAGCTTCCTGAGAATCAGAAGGCTCTGATGCGTTTTTTGGGCTTTGCCAATTATTACAGGAAGTTTATTTTGAATTATTCCTCTATTGTTAAACCACTCACTGATATGACCAGAAAGGGGGTAGATTTTTCTTCCTGGTCGGTAGAGGCGCGAAAGGCTTTTTCTAATATCAAGGAGAGTTTTGCTTCCGCTCCCATCTTGGTACAACCTGATATTTCTCTACCCTTCATAGTTGAGGTTGATGCTTCTGAGGTGGGTGTGGGTGCGGTCTTGTCTCAGGGTTCCTCTCCTGCCAAATGGCGACCGTGTGCCTTTTTCTCAAAGAAACTCTCCTCCGCAGAGAGAAATTACGATGTGGGAGATAGGGAATTGTTGGCCATCAAGTTGGCTTTTGAGGAATGGCGCCATTGGCTAGAGGGAGCCAGACACCCTATTACCGTGTTAACTGACCATAAAAATCTGGCCTACTTGGAGTCAGCCAAGCGTCTGAACCCGAGACAGGCCAGATGGTCTTTGTTCTTTTCAATGTTTAATTTTGTTGTCACGTTCCGCCCTGGGGTTAAGAATGTGAAGGCAGATGCCCTGTCACGTTGTTTTCCTGGAGGTGGTAATTTTGAAGACCCGGGTCCCATTTTGGCTGAAGGTGTGGTAGTCTCTGCTCTTTTTCCTGAATTGGAGGCAGAGGTGCAGGCAGCCCAGTCAGAGGCTCCTGATCTTTGTCCTCCTGGGAGGTTGTTTGTGCCTCTCGCTTTAAGACACAAGATTTTTAAGGAACACCACGATACGGTCCTTGCTGGGCACCCGGGGGCAAGAGCCACAGTGGATCTCATCGCTCGGAGATTCTGGTGGCCTGCGCTTCGTGAGTCGGTTGAGGGTTTTGTGGCAGCCTGCGAGACTTGCGCTCGTGCCAAAGTCCCTCATTCACGGCCATCAGGTCCTCTCCTTCCCTTACCCATTCCTTCCTGTCCTTGGACACATCTGTCCATGGACTTCATTATGGACCTGCCTCGTTCCTCGGGGAAGCATGTGATTCTGGTGGTGGTGGACCGTTTTAGCAAAATGGTGCATTTCATCCCTTTTCCTGGTTTGCCCAATGCTAAGACGCTGGCGCAGGCATTTATTGATCACATTGTCAAATTGCATGGTATTCCTTCAGACATAGTCTCTGATAGGGGCACGCAGTTTGTTTCCAGATTCTGGAAGGCTTTCTGTTCTCGCTTGGGGGTTCGGTTGTCATTCTCTTCTGCTTTCCACCCGCAGTTGAATGGCCAGACAGAACGCGTCAATCAGAATCTGGAGACATATCTGCGCTGTTTTGTGGCGGAGAATCAGGAGGATTGGTGTTCTTTTTTGTCCCTTGCCGAGTTTGCTTTAAATAACCGTCGTCAGGAGTCCTCTGATAAGTCACAATTTTTTGGTGCATATGGGTTTCATCCGCAGTTTGGGACATTCTTGGGAGAGTGGTCTTCTGGTTTACCTGATGAGGACAGATTCTCCTCATCTTTGTCATCGATTTGGCAAAAGATTCAGGATAATATAAAGAGCATGAGTGAGAGATATAAGCGTGTGGCAGATAAGAGACGTGTGCCTGGTCCGGACCTGAATGTTGGTGATCTGGTGTGGTTGTCTACCAAGAATATCAAATTGAAGGTTCCCTCCTGGAAGTTGGGTCCTAAGTTTATTGGGCCTTACAAAATCCTGTCTGTCATCAATCCTGTTGCCTACCGTCTTGATCTTCCTCAGACTTATTAAAACCTTATGTTCAACCCATTGTACCCTCGCCTTTGCCTCCTCCTCCGATTATGGTTGATGGGAATCTTGAATTTCAGGTCTCTAGGATTGTGGATTCTCGTGTTGTCCGCGGTTCTCTCCAGTACCTCGTTCATTGGGAGGGTTATGGTCCTGAGGAGAGGATGTGGGTCCCAGTGACGGACATTAAGGCCACTCGTCTCATCAGGGCTTTCGATAGGTCCCATCCTGAGAAGGTGGGCTCTGAGTGTCCGGAGTCCACTCGTAGAGGGAGGGGTACTGTCACAACCAGACATCTGAGAAGCTCTGACAGATGCCTTTCAGAACCTCCTCCTTGAGCTTTTATTTGTTTTGGTTTTCAGTTCCTTATCTCGTTAGTCTCTCTCAGCTGTCTTGTAGTTGGACTGATTGCATCCCTTTAAATTCCTCCCCATAATGCATTAGTGTGCGGTTTATACAACTTCCTGGAGTGTGTGTGCATGCTGATCCTATTTCCCAGTCTTCTACAAGTTAAAGGGAACCTGTCACCGGGATTTTCTGTATAGAGCTGAGGACATGGGTTGCTAGATGACCGCTAGCACATCCGCAATACCCAGTCCCCATAGCTCTGTGTGCTTTTATTGTGTAAAAAAAACTATTTGATCCATATGCAAATTAATCTGAGATGTGTCCTGTACGTGAGATGAGTCAGGGACAGGACTCATCTCGGGTTAATTTGCATATGTATCAAATCGTTTGTTTTACACAATAAAAGCACACAGAGCTATGGGGACTGGGTACTGCGGATGTGCTAGCAGCCATCTAGCAACCCATGTCCTCAGCTCTATACACAAAATCCCGGTGGCAGGTTCCCTTTAAGTGTTGTACATTCATTTGTGATTTTATGTTTGCTGGATCCCAGGTGACCCTGACTCCCTCCGTGTCTAGTGTAGGGAGCCGGTGGTCGTGTCCCCTCACTATTGTAGGGGGTTCAGGTGTTATATAGTCGAGGTACGTGGCTATGCGATCATCCACCATTGGGGTGTTTGCATAGGCTGAGCAGAGTCAGGGAGAGTGCCAGGTCTTATGCAGGGGTCTCCCTTTTGTTCCTTAGTTTTGGATCCAGTGAGTCATATATTAATTTTGCATTGTCTTGTTTCCTGTACACCTTCCGTGACAGTGGTCAGACGAGTCACGATTCGAAGTTCTTTTTGGAAATCTGGACGCCATGTCATCCGGACCAAAGAGGACAAGGACAACCCAAGTTGTTATAAACGCTCAGTTCAGAAGCCTGCATCTCTGATGGTATGGGGTTGCATGAGTGCGTGTGGCATGGGCAGCTTGCATGTCTGGAAAGGCACCATCAATGCAGAAAAATATATTCAGGTTCTAGAACAACATATGCTCCCATCCAGACGTCATCTCTTTCAGGGAAGACCCTGCATTTTTCAACAAGATAATGCCAGACCACATTCTGCATCAATCACAACATCATGGCTGCGTAGGAGAAGGATCCGGGTACTGAAATGGCCAGTCTGCAGTCCAGATCTTTCACCTATAGAGAACATTTGGTGCATCATAAAGAGGAAGGTGCAACAAAGAAGGCCCAAGACGATTGAACAGTTAGAGGCCTGTATTAGACAAGAATGGGAGAGCATTCCTATTTCTAATCTTGAGAAACTGGTCTCCTCAGTCCCCAGACATCTGTTGAGTGTTGTAAGAAGAAGGGGAGATGCCACACAGTGGTGAAATCGGCCTTGTCCCAACTTTTGGGGGATTTGTTGACACCATGAAATTCTGATTCAACATATTTTTCCCTTAAAATTGTACATTTTCTCAGTTTAAACTTTTGTTCCGTGATTTATGTTCTATTCTGAATAAAATATTAGAAGTTGGCACCTCCACGTCATTGCATTCAGTTTTTATTCACGATTTGTATAGTGTCCCAACTTTTTTGGAATCCGGTTTGTACAGTGGTACCGTTCAATTTGTGTTTGTTTAGGACCAGCTGGGCTTGTGTACCTTGTTTTCTTTTTGAGTTTTCTAGCGCGCTTTTTCATTTTAACTAAGATATTAATAAATGTTACGTTTTATCTCCCTCTGTCCCCTTCATGGGGATAAGTCTATTTCTAATGGATATTTGGGAGTTTTTGGCAAAGCTCTTCACTATTAAGCTTGGCCATCTTGCATATTATTCTAAATGAAATCATCATGGCAGTCTGATCTGCAAAGAGAAGATGAGGAAAGAGAACATCAAGATCAGAAGAGACATCACTGGAAGTAAGAGGTATGGTGCACTGTATTACCCTGTATGTTCTGTAGCACTGTATGTAAAGGCTAGGTGCCGCCATCCACATCAAGGAGCCTTGAATGTCAATGATCCTATTGCTAGTACATTGACTGTTCACTTTCTGGTTAACCTCTTCAGGACACAACCATTTTTCACCTTCCTGACAGCCTATTTTTGCAAATCCGACATGTGTCACTTTATGTGGCAATAACTTTGGAATGCTTTGTCTTATCAAAGCCATTCTGAGATTGTTTTCTCGTGACACAATTTAGTCAATATGTTTTACCATTATTTATTTAAAACAAAATCCTGAACTTCAGATTTTTTTTTTTTTAATCCTATTTTCTAAATGTGAAATTCTCTGCTTATAAAGCCTCATTCAGACGTCAGTGTTATGGTCAGTTATTATTATCAGTGATTGTGAGCCAAAACCCGGATTGGAGCCTCCACAGGCATAAGGTATAAAGGAAAGATCTGTCCCTGTTCTCAGTTTAGAGTGATACCTGTTTTTTGTTCAAAATCACTGACAAAAACAGTGACGTGTGAATGAGGCATAATAAGACGGATAGTAATACCTCATAAAATAGTTATTAATTACCATTCACCCTATGTCTAATTTTTGTTCATGCATCATTTTGTAAATGCCCTTTTATTTTTTTAAAACATTAGAAGGCTTAGAATTTTAGAAGTAATTTTTATAATTTGTAAGAAAATTTCCACAATTCACTTTTTTAATTCAATTTTAAAGTTACTTTGTGGGACTTACATAGTACAAACCAACCATAAATTACCACACTTTAGACACTACACCCCTCAAGTTATTCAAAACAGATTTTTATAAACTTTGTTAACCCTGTTACATGTTTCATAAGAATTCTGGAGGTGAAAATTACAAAGTTCACTTTTTTGGGAGATTTTACATTTTAATAATTTTTTTCCTGTAAGGCAGCAAAGGTTAACAGCAAAACAAACCTTAATATTTATTACCCTCACTCTGCAGTTTACAGAAATCTCCCATATGTGGTCATAACCTGCTATTACACGCACATGGCAGAGCTCAGAAAGAAAGGAGCGCCATATGGTTTTGGAGGTGTCATGGTATTACCTTCTTGCTGTTCTCCTTCGTTTGACATGTGCTGGCGGCCATCTTGGTTTCTGGGTTTCTTGTAGCCTCCCACCCTGCGGCTTCTCCTTCCCACTGGGAGGAGCTGGATGCCTAGCTCATATATATAGGAGGTCTGTGGCTTCAGTTCCTTGCTTGGTCCTCCTGTGTTCACATGCTTCTAAGACTGCTGCTGCTTCTGGTTCCTGATCCTGGCCTCGTCTGACTACCCCGCTGGTTCCTGATCCTGGCTTCGTCTGACTACCCTTCTGGTTCCTGACCTCTGGCTACGCAAGACCCTGCTTCGGTTTAGCCATCCGTTTGGACTTTTGCTTACAGCTTGATTTTCAATAAAGCCTTCTTATTCCCACTTATCTCTTGTTGTACGTCTGGTTCATGGTTCCATGACATTAGGACCAAGCCATGAATTCTGACGGTACAGGGCCATCCTCGCTACCTACGCTGATTGCCAGACTTGATCAGCAGGATCACCTGTTGGGTCGGTTCGCTGTGGCGTTGCAAACCCTGCTTGAACGCACGGCTCATTTCGCTTCCGTTGCCGATGGGTCGGTTGTCGCTCCTGGGCCCGCTCCTACTGCCGCTCCGGTTGTTGCGCCAGAGTCTACCCCGACACCTGTTGCTGCGCCTGCGGTGTCTCGGGGTATGACCGGTTCTGCCCCCCTTCCACAGCGCTTTGGGGGAGAGCCAACTCAGTGCCGAGGTTTCCTTAACCAGGTGGGCATTTATTTCGAGTTGCTGCCACATGCCTTTCCTACTGAGAGATCAAAGGTGGGCTTCTTGATCTCGCTGCTCTCGGACAAGGCCTTGGCCTGGGCCAGCCCTTTATGGGAGAACAACAATCCGGTGGTTGCCGAGTTTTCCGGTTTTGTTGCTTCTCTTCGGAAGGTATTCGATGTGCCGGCTCGTGCTGCCTCTGCTGCGAAGCTCCTTATGTCCATCAGACAGGGTTCACGATCCGTAGCTGAATACGCCATTGAGTTTCGTACCCTGGCAGCAGAGGTGGGCTGGAATAATGAGGCTCTGGTCGCTGCTTTCTCTCATGGTCTCTCAGATGCCTTGAAGGATGAGGTTGCAGCTAAGGACCTACCAGTGGAGCTCGAGTCTCTTATTTCTTTCCTGATTTTGATTGACACCAGACTCAGGGAGAGACCTTCCTTTAAGGAGAGCCTGCGGAGGCATGTCCGAACCGTCGGTTGGCATGTCCGAACCGTCCGGGAAACGCTCGCACCTGAGATCCTGTCGGGGGCAGATCTTGGGTGGAGTCTCCTCGTCCCCGGTTTCCCGTGTTGACAAACCACTGATCACTGTTGTCCTCTCCTGGGTCGGGGGCTCGGTGACGACCCAGGCGTTGGTGGACTCTGGTGCTGGTGGTTTGTTCATTGATAGTGTGTTCGCTGCCGCCAATTCCATTCCTCTGCAGCCTCGAGGTTCCCCACTGGCTCTTGAGGCGATAGACGGCAGACCCCTTCTGCCGCCACACGTGACTCATGAGACCCTTCCAGTGGGGATAGCCATTGGTGCCGTTCACAGAGAGTCGGTCTGTCTCCAGGTGATTTCGTCTCCACACTACTCGGTGGTCTTGGGGTACCCCTGGCTCCAGAAGCATAATCCGACTTTCGATTGGAGATCGGCCGAGATCCTCTCGTGGTCACCGCAGTGTGGGGCTAGTTGCATCCATGGGCCTGTCAAGTTGCTGTGTACTTCCTCGGACTCTCTGTTGCCTCCTGAATACGAAGAGTACCGGGATGTATTCGATAAGGTGCGCGCGGTTGCCCTACCTCCGCACCGCCCATACGATTGTGCCATAGAGTTACAATCTGGTGCCGTTCCTCCTCGTGGCAAAGTCTATCCACTGTCGGTAGCGGAGAATGAGGCCATGGAGGAGTACGTGAGGGAGGCGCTTTCACGCGGACACATTCGTAAATCCTCGTCCCCGGCAGGGGCTGGATTTTTCTTTGTGAAGAAGAAGGGCGGTGAGTTGAGGCCTTGCATCGATTACAGGGGTCTCAATCGCATCTCGATCAAGAACGCTTACCCGATACCCTTGATTTCCGAGCTGTTCGATCGCCTCAAAGGGGCCACGGTCTTTACCAAACTCGACCTGAGGGCGGCATATAACCTGGTAAGGATCAAGGCGGGCGATGAGTGGAAGACCGCGTTTAACACCAGGACCGGTCATTATGAATCCTTGGTTATGCCCTTTGGGTTGTGCAATGCGCCCGCAGTCTTCCAGGAATTCATCAACAATGTTTTCCGTGACCTGTTGCAGCAGTTTGTGGTGGTCTATTTGGATGACATCTTGGTATATTCTGAATCCATGGAGGCCCACATTATGGATGTCAGACGAGTGTTGCAACGGTTACGAGAGAACAGGCTGTTCGGTAAGCTTGAGAAATGCGAATTTCACCGATCCCAGGTAACCTTCTTAGGTTACATAATTTCCGCTGAGGGGTTCTCCATGGATCCTGAGAAGGTTTCGGCTGTCTTACAGTGGCCCCAGCCCAGTGGTCTCCGTGCCCTGCAGCGCTTTTTGGGCTTCGCCAATTATTATCGGAAGTTCATCAGGGACTTTTCTATGCTAGCCAAGCCTCTCACGGATCTGACCAGGAAGGGCAGTAATTTCCAGGTCTGGCCGCTCAAGGCCATCCGAGCTTTTGAGGCTCTAAAGTCCGCCTTTGAATCGGCTCCGATTCTGTCGCATCCCAACCCTGGGTTGCCCTTTGTCCTCGAGGTGGACGCGTCTGAGACGGGAGTAGGCGCCCTTCTGTCTCAGCGTAGAACACCAGAGGGTCCTCTGCTTCCTTGTGGGTTTTACTCCCGGAAACTGTCTTCCGCGGAGTGCAACTATCAGATTGGTGACAGGGAGTTATTGGCCATCGTGCAGGCCCTTAAAGAATGGAGGCACTTGCTCGAGGGTTCGGTGGTTCCGGTTCTCATCCTGACGGACCACAAGAATCTGACCTACCTTTCTGAGGCCAAGAGATTGACACCACGTCAGGCCAGATGGGCTCTGTTCTTGTCACGTTTTAATTACGTGGTCTCCTACCTACCCGGTTCCAAGAACATCAGAGCGGATGCCTTATCACGGCAGTACTCCGAGCTGTCCAGGGAGGAGTCGATTCCGACTTCGGTCATACCTCCGAATCAGATCCTGGCCGCCATTCGCACCAGTCTGACCTCTCCCCTGGGTGAGCAGATTTTGGCGGCTCAATCTGGTGCTCCCTCTGGGAGACCCAACGGCAGATGTTTTGTGCCTGAGGAGTTGCGCACTCGGTTGTTGCGAACCTACCATAACTCCAAGGCCGCGGGGCATCCTGGAAAGAATCAGCTGTCCTGGGCTGTTTCACGTCTGTTCTGGTGGCCTTCTCTACGTTCCGACATCGCCGTATATGTAGCGGCATGCTCCGTTTGTGCCCAGAGTAAGTCCCCTCGGCACCTTCCGTTGGGCCTTTTGCAACCCATAGCCACCGGGGAGCGCCCATGGTCACACCTGGGGATGGATTTCATTGTGGACCTCCCTGCATCCCGAGGCCATACGGTCATTCTCATGATTGTGGATCGGTTTTCCAAAATGTGCCACTGTGTTCCTCTCAAGAAGTTACCCTCTGCACAAGAGTTGGCCACGATTTTCGCCAGGGAGGTCTTCCGGTTGCACGGTTTGCCTAAGGAGATTGTGTCGGATCGGGGGAGTCAGTTTGTGTCCAGGTTCTGGCGCGCCTTTTGCTCCCAGTTGTGGATTCATCTCTCTTTCTCCTCGGCCTACCACCCTCAGTCCAATGGGGCCGCAGAACGATCCAATCAGGCCTTGGAGCAATTCCTTCGTTGCTATGTCTCCGATCACCAAGACAATTGGGTTGACCTCCTGCCTTGGGCTGAGTTTGCCAGGAACACGGCGGTGAACTCTTCCTCTGGGACGTCTCCCTTCATGGCCAATTATGGGTTCCAACCTGCCGTGTTACCGGAGGTATTCTCTCCCCAGGATATTCCGGCTGTGGAGGATCACCTTTCCGTCCTACGTGCTTCTTGGGTACAGATCCAGAGGTCCCTTGAGGTCTCTGCGCAGCGCCAGAGACTCCAGGCTGATCGCAGATGAGCGCCCGCTCCTTCCTACCAGGTCGGAGACCGTGTATGGTTGTCCACCCGCAACCTCAACCTTCGAGTGCCCACTCCCAAGCTGGCGCCTCGCTTTGTTGGTCCCTTCCGAGTGCTTCGCAGGGTAAACCCGGTAGCCTATGCCCTTGCGCTTCCTCCTGGCATGCGGATCTCCAACGTGTTTCATGTCTCCCTGTTGAAGCCATTGGTGTGTAATCGTTTCACTTCCTCGGTTCCTCGGCCCCGTCCGGTCCAAGTGGGCAATCGTGAGGAATATGAGGTGAGCAATATCCTGGACTCACGCCTGGTCCGCGGTCAGTTGCAGTTTTTGGTCCATTGGCGTGGTTATGGTCCAGAGGAGCGTTCCTGGGTTCCCTCCGCAGATGTCCATGCTCCTGCTTTGCTCCGAGCCTTCCACGCACGCTTCCCTCAGAAACCGTTCCTTACTCCGCGGAGGAGGGGCCCTTGAGGGGGAGGTACTGTCATGGTCTTACCTTCTTGCTGTTCTCCTTCGTTTGACATGTGCTGGCGGCCATCTTGGTTTCTGGGTTTCTTGTAGCCTCCCACCCTGCGGCTTCTCCTTCCCACTGGGAGGAGCTGGATGCCTAGCTCATATATATAGGAGGTCTGTGGCTTCAGTTCCTTGCTTGGTCCTCCTGTGTTCACATGCTTCTAAGACTGCTGCTGCTTCTGGTTCCTGATCCTGGCCTCGTCTGACTACCCCGCTGGTTCCTGATCCTGGCTTCGTCTGACTACCCTTCTGGTTCCTGACCTCTGGCTACGCAAGACCCTGCTTCGGTTTAGCCATCCGTTTGGACTTTTGCTTACAGCTTGATTTTCAATAAAGCCTTCTTATTCCCACTTATCTCTTGTTGTACGTCTGGTTCATGGTTCCATGACAGGACGGCAGCGTTTGCTGGAAAGGTTTTTGGGCTCCATTTTACATTTGAAGGTACCCCTTGTGGTATTGTGAACAGTGCTGGAAGGTGTGTTGTCCCACTTCAGGTATCTCAGATATGTGAGACAGATAAAATCCAGAGAGTGGCAGTAGTCTCAGCAAAGCATAGTTTGCTGAGACATTTTTGTATACATTTTCTGGGCTGGATTTTACTTGGACTGGTGGCTAGGCTTGGTAAAGGGAGTTCCCAGTCCACACCCTTCCAGTATGGGTTTTCCTTTCTACCTGAGGTGATTGCAGGTGAGGCCTGCTGTAATCAGGCTTGCATAAAGTGCCTCAGAGTAGGTCAGTCTGAGGAGGGACATGTCACGGAAGGTGTACAGGAAACAAGACAATACAAAATGAATATATGACTCACTGGATCCAAAACTAAGGAACAAAAGGAACGTATCCGGGAGCGAGATCTTAGGCTCAGAGCAAACTCCATGAGCGTAAGCTGAACCGGTCACTAGAAGCTGAGAAAGAGTCTTACGGAGATCAGCTACCTCCAATGAAAGACCCTGAAAGCGTTCAGTCAAAAGTGAAACCGGATCCATGCTTGAGATGGTTTTGGCGGTTTATAATGTCACGGAAGGTGTACAGGAAACAAGACAATGCAAAATGAATATATGACTCACTGGATCCAAAACTAAGGAACAAAAGGGAGACCCCTGCATAAGACCTGGCACTCTCCCTGACTGCTCAGCATATGCGAACACCCCAATGGTAGATGATCACATATCCTCGTACCTCGACTATATAACATCTAAACCCCCTACAATAGTGAGGGGACACGACCACTGGCTCCCTAGACTAGACACGGAGGGAGTCAGGGTCACCTGGGATCCAGCAAACATAAAATCACAAATGAATGTACAACACTTAACTTGTAGAAGACTGGGAAATAGGATCAGCATGCGCACACACTCTAGGAAGTTGTATAAACCGCACACTAATGCATTATGGGGAGGAATTTAAAGGGATGCAATCAGTCCAACTGCAAGACAGCTGAGAGAGGCTAACGAGATGAGGAACTGAAAACCAAAACAAAGAAAGCTCAAGGAGGAGGTTCTGAAAGGCATTTGTCAGAGCTTCTCAGATGTCTGGTTGTGACAGTACCCCTCCCTCTACGAGTGGACTCCGGACACTCAGAGCCCACCTTCTCAAGACTGTTTTGTGAAGCAGAGGCTCTGTGTGTGGTCTCAGACAGGAGGACTGGGGGGCCACAAGGCTTTGAATAGCCTGAGGTTTGGATGACCTAAAGAATGAGGGTTGCACACCCAGCATCTGGAGGACTACTGGGCCACACTCCCACAAAAGGTACTGGAGTTGCCACAGCCTTGAGGCTGCAGTATTGATGTTGGCTGAGGAAAGCCGCATGTAGTGTCCATGTGTGAACTGAGCTCTATGAGTGAGGTAGGGACGTATTCTGTTTAGGTAGTGCCTAGACGGGCAGGAGTTTATTTGTGTTTTAAGTGTTGGCGTTGTGGGAACCTCACCCCGCCCAGTGATGTATAACCGGACTATCCTTTATAAGACTGTCAAAATAAATGCACAGTTTGGACATGAAAATCCATTGTCTGGTGAGATATCTGTGAGTGTGACCCCCTGAAAAGAGACGATCCCTTACACCCTACAGTAGAAACCTCCCAAAAGTGACCCCATTTTGGAAACTACACACCTTATAGGGAACCCGTCACCTCAAAAATGCATATAAAACAGCCAGCATTACCTCATAGTAGCCCCCAGTCTGTTAATAATCATATGTTTGATCTGTTTGTCTGATGCTCCATAGGTTCAAAAAACTATGTTTTAAGCGCCATCAGTGCTATCTTGCTGTTCAGCTTGAAGTCCAGGGGGCACCGGCTTCCTTGCTTCAAGTGAAGGTAAGCACGCCCCCTAACCGTCCCCTCTTTTGTTAGATTGACAGCCTGTAATGCGGCCGGGATCGCATAAGTCTCGGGCAGGAAAGTCAGGAAAGGGTTCTTGAACACTTTTAGCGCCAGAAAATGGAGTAAAAATGTTCGGAAATGACCCACAATTAGGATGAAACATCCGAATTCAATTAGCATAATTAGTATTAGAATGTATTGGCTCCTATGAGCCAAAGTTTCGAGAGACTTCACATAATAACTTCATAAATCAATTTCTACTGTAAAAAACATTTCCTGAACTCTGATTCGGTTCCAAGTGCTACCTTGGAACCGAACCCGAGTTCGGGAAATGTTTTTTTACAGTAGAAATTGATTTATGAAGTTATTAAAGGGTTTCTTTCATCAGAAAAATCGTTATGTAGCTGGCTGACATTAGCTAGTGTCAGCAGAACATAACTGTATGACTTATATCTGCCTGCCTGCCGCTGTTCATGCTAAATAATGACTTTTATAACATGCAAATGAGCCTCTAGGTGCTAGTGGGGCGTTGCTGCAGCACCTAGAGGCTCCACCCTCTCACTGTTTGGCACGCCCATGTGAAGGTGATTGACATCCTCGGTCTCCACCGTACCCCGCAAATCCAGCGCCTGCGCCGTCCATTTTAGTATTAGGAGCAGGCGCAGTGAGTGAAGGATAACAGCAGACTATCATCCTATACTCACTGCGCCTGCACGGAGGAGACCGAGGATGTCAATCACCTTTAAATCTTTCTATTTTACCTCTGTTGGATCCACTTCTGGATTTGGCTCACAATCACTGATGGAAATCACTGATCAAAAACTGACAAATACACTGAGGCGTAAAAGTAACCTAAGGCCTTACAGGTGCTATTGTAACGAGATAATTAATGTGGCTTTGGCATAGAGGAGTGAAGACACATGCACTTAGGGCTCCGGATCCACCTTCAGATAAATCTCTGGAAAACCTTACCCGATGGGCTATGACAAAGTGGAGGAGGTCCAGGAGTCAGTCAGTGGCCCCTCCTGAACAATCTATAGGCCGGTACCTACCATCTGGAGAGTAGGAGCCAGCGCATCCAGAGGCCTCAGTAATGGCGACCCCAGCAGCACCACTGCGCTCTTGAGCCACACCTTTCACACCGGAGCTTGCGCGCCACAGCGCTTCCCCTCACAATGTGGAGACTCACCCTCCCTCATTGTCGGCTCCTACCTCTCTGTCCGGGGGAAAACACCTGGACATTCATGGGGACAACAAGCTGATTCCGGCATTAAATGACGCCTCGACCTCATGGTGACCAACAGATGGACTCTAGGGCGGGAGATCTGACTGCACCGCAGGTACCAGCCTCCTTTCTGGCGGTGGCTGAAACGCCATCCCTCAGCCAGGGCACACCAGCCACAATCCCACCGCCACCTGACTACATATATGGTAACTCTCCCCCCCAATTTCCCTGGACCGCACATTGGCAGAACTCTGCGAAATGGTGGGGGAGCTGCCCACCAGGTCAGACCCGGAAGCACAATTGACCCGTATAGAGGCGAAACAGGCCCAGGCCCTGCAGGTAGTCTATGAGACCGTACAATCTCTGAATGAGTTACCTCACTTGAACAGCAATATTCCACCTCAGCTTCTGCAACTTTCTCTGCAATCATAGACACTCATACCACTCAACTGAAGGACTTTTCTCTGCACCTCGATGATGTGGAAAATAGGGGATGCCACAACAATCTTATAATCGGAAATATTCCATAATCAGTCCCTGGTGACCTATTGTACGACGCTGTGGTAATCATCTTTAACAAAATATTAGACAGGCTGCTGGGAACTGAAATCGAATTAGCCAGAGTACACAGACTGGTGGGCCCAAGGAACCATGACCCAGATAAACCTCTTTTACAAGGTGAAAGAAGACATCCTCCATTGGGCTTGGGAGAAAAGAGAGATTTTCCATGAAGGCATGCCAATTACCATACTACTGGACTTCTCCCGCCTGACCCTCTCTACGCTTAAGGGGGAGGGGGACTTGTAGTAGCAATTGCGACACTAGACTCCTCTTGCCCATGTTCCTGCTGTGTCTCCCCTCTCCATCCCTACACTCACCCACCTGCCCAGGGTTTCCCCAAGTTGATAGTTCTAGTTTTAAGGTTGGACTAAGGATGACCCTCTTTAGGCCGTTGCACTTTAAGCCCCACTAGGGTACTGTGCTTTTCGCCCCACTGGCGGATATTACAGCCAGGTTGGGCTATTCACAGTTAAATAGAGTTTCATCTAATGTCTAGGTTTACTGCAGAGACCTTGTCTCATTTGAGCTTTCTTTCCCCTTTTCATCCTCCCCAGCCTCCCCCCCCCCCATCTTACCTTCCACTCTCCTCCTCCTTCCCGCCTCCCTCCCCCCTTTTTTTCTTTTAAGTTGGTACTAAAACATATCAGATATATTAATTGTTTCTCTTAATGTCCAGGGCCTGAACATTCCAGAAAAAAGATCCTCTTGTCACACTTTGGTGTGGGAGGTATACACCACACTGAGCATTAGAGGGTAGGGGGAAACAGGGAATAAGGCCTGAGAACTAGGGAAGGAAGAAGGACACATCCTAGTAAAACCCTAGCCAAGATCCTGACTGACTACCAGTATGAACAGACCCCAGAGGTAGGTGTGTTTATGCAGAGGAATACCTAGAGTCCTATCTTGCCCTATTGGACCCTGGTACTAATGGCAGGGAAAATACTACCTGTTCCTCCAAATGGAAGGATGAACAGGAGTCTCCTTCAGACCTTAAACAAACTATAAGGAAAAGCAACACACAGAACCTAAACAAAATACAAGAAGGGAAAGGAAAGACTTAACTTCAAAGGAGCTATGGAAGCACCAGGAACTCTGCCGAGATCCACACACCAGCAATCCACAACTGAAACTGAAGCTATAAACCGCACAGCATAGTGGGAGAAGCAACTATAAATAAGGAAGGTAAAATTACCACATTAGCAACACCTGAGGCAAGGGGTGTGGCCATACCAGAAACAACACAGACTCCTATTGATCCACAGGGAAAATCTGTCAGATCAAACCACGTGTTGCCAGTCTCACCGATCTCCTGCCAACTGTCGTGAGAACGTCCGTGACACCTCCCGTCTCAGACTGTTGTGGAAGAAAAGAGTGCATATCGCATTTATACAGGAGACGAATTTTCGTTTGGACGACATTTAGTCTCTCATCAATGCCCAGTTTTCACATGTATATCACTGCACCTCTCCAGATTCCAAGACCAAGGGAATGTCCATCCTTTTTTCCAACTCCGTTTCTTGGGAACCTATCGACGTCCGCATTGATGAAGCGGGTAGATACATCTTTGTGAAAGGTAGGCTGGCTGGCACCGTGACCACTCTAGCAACAATATATGCCCCAAACACAGGACAGTTCCAGTTTCTAGACAGAACAATGATGGCCCTGGAAGAATTCACGGACGATGTACTGGAACTAGGGGGGGACCTTAACCTCACCAAAGATCCTGCTATTGACTCCTCTAAAGGTCAATCATACCTACTGTTCCTGTAACAGCGGCTGCGATGCGCCGCTGTTCCTCTGATTACCGCTGCAGTCCGGGACACTTTGTTTGCATAAGTGATATTGCTTCTGAGGATTCCGCTCCACAGCTTCTATTCAGCCCTGGACACCACAGCCTGAGTTCAGCTGGTGTCATGTTACCCTGCTCTATGAGCGGCACGCATCACTCTCTGGGCGGAATTGGTTTAAGTTAGGTGACCAACCTTGGCTGTCCTGCAGGTATTTAAGTGGTTCAACTCTTTTCCAAGACGCCTCAGTGTCAAGGTCCTAGTGTTTGCTAAAGAGCCTGATAACCACTGCTGCTTCTGATCTTGTACTTTGTTCCTGGACTCTGCTTGTTGTCTCAATCCTGCCTGCCTGCTTTGATTCTCCTGTTGCCGATCCGGATTGCCTGACCTGTACCTGTGCCGCATGCCCCGACCTCCTGCCTGTCCTTCCCTTCTGCACTGTTGGTCCTGGTTATGTCTCTGTTTATACTTTGGGTACCTGCTCAGGTACTCCTTGGTCTACCTGGACCAACTGCCACTGACTCAATGGTTGCTCTGAAGTAGCCCCTGGCAACTACTCTAATGGCTCAAGTCCATCCTCACCATCTGAGGCTCTGGTAAATACCAGGTAGTTGCTTAGACACGCACCTCCAGAGCATAGCCAATCAGTGGCACAGTGGGATCACATCCGCTGATCCATGACACTACCTCATCCCACATAGTCCAGACTAAGGGAACTACTTCGTGCCCACCAACTAATAGATACATGGCATCTTTTACATCTGACAGATTGAGACTAGTAATGGCCGAACTTCGTCCGGGACTCTGTGCGAACGTGATTTAATGTTCGTGAACAGCAAGTTCGCGGCGGGCCCCCTTTAATGGCAGGTGAACCATAAAAACCTTCAGGTCATATTTGCAGCCACCAAATACTTACTAGAAGTGCACAAATCACACCACAACATTTACAGTGACATACTAGAGGGCGATCAATGGCAAAAATTCCCACAAAAAATATGTATTTTAATCAGGGGCCATTTTTATGTGTCTTAAAGAGAAACTGTAAAAAATGTGCCCTGCTGGAGCCTAGAACAATTTTATTTTAGACCACGGGAGTACAGGCCCCAAATATTAGGCATTCACCGGCCAGAAAACATCATGTGATTATGTGGCTGGAGGTATATTAGACCGTCATTGGATATCAATTTTACTACAGGCCCCAAAAAGAACAATTGATAATGTGGCTGGAGGTACATTAGGGAGTCACTGTATAACAATTTTACTGTTGGCCAGTTAGATTACAGGCCCCAAAAATTATGCATTCACCGTACAGAAAAGATCAAGTGATTATGTGGCTGGAGGTATATTAGACGGTCAATGGATATCAATTTTACTGCAGGCCAGTGGACTACAGGCCTCAAAAATTATTCATTCACCGGACATAAAACCTCAAGTGATTATATGGCTGGAGGTATTCTAGACGGTCATTGGATATCAATTTTACTGCAGGCAAGTACAAATACATGTCAAATACATATGTTTAAAAGAACTAAAAATATAAAATTGGATTAAAAACATGGCTAACGAAATCCTCCCTCTTGAATAAACCCCAAATAATAATAGGTGAAATTCGATAATATGTGGTCGTCACAGGTGTTGAATTCCTCCGAGACCCAAACAATTATTGGCTGGAGGTATATTAGACAGTCAATGGATATCAATTTTACTGCAGGCCAGTCGACTACAGGCCCTAAAAAGTATTCATTCACCGGACAGAAAACATCAACTTATTCTGTGGCTGGAGGTATATTAGACGGTCATTGGATATCAATTTTACTGCAGGCCAGTGAACTACAGGACCCAAAAATTATTCATTCACCGTACAAAAAAGAGCAATTGATAATGTGGCTGGAGGTACATTAGGCAGTCACCGGATAACATTTTTACTGTTGGCCAGTTAGATTACAGGCCCCAAAAATATGAATTTGCCGTACAGAAATGAACAAGTGATTATGTGGCTGGAGGTATATTAGACGGTCAATGGATATCAATTTTACTGCAGGCCAGTGGACTACAGGACCCAAAAATTATTCATTCACCGTACAGAAAAGAGCAATTGATAATGTGGCTGGAGGTACATTAGGCAGTCACCGGATAACATTTTTACTGTTGGCCAGTTAGATTACAGGCCCCAAAAATATGCATTCGCCGTACAGAAAAGAACAACTGATTATGTGGCTGGAGGTATATTAAACGGTCATTGGAGATCAATTTTACTGCAGGCCAGTACAAATACATGTCAAATACATATGTTTAAAAGAACTAAAAATATAAAATTGGATTAAAAACATGGCTAACGAAATCCTCCCTCTTGAATAAACCCCAAATAATAATAGGTGAAATTCGATAACATATGGTCGTTACAGGTGTTGAATTACTCCGAGGCCCAAACAATTATTGGCTGGAGGTATATTAGACAATCAATGGATATCAATTTTACTGCAGGCCAGTCGACTACAGGCCCTAAAAATTATTCATTCACCGGACAGAAAACATCAACTTATTATGTGGCTGGAGGTATATTAGATGGTCATTGGATATCAATTTTACTGCAGGCCAGTGGACTACAGGACCCAAAAATTATTCATTCAATGTACAGAAAAGAGCAATTGATAATGTGGCTGGAGGTACATTAGGCAGTCACCGGATAACATTTTTACTGTTGGCCAGTTAGATTACAGGCCCCAAAAATATGCATTCGCCGTACAGAAAAGAACAACTGATTATGTGGCTGGAGGTATATTAAACGGTCAATGGAGATCAATTTTACTGCAGGCCAGTACAAATACATGTCAAATACATATGTTTAAAAGAACTAAAAATATAAAATTGGATTAAAAACATGGCTAACGAAATCCCCCCTCTTGAAAAAAAACCAAATGATAATAGTAGAAATTCGATAACACGTGGTCGTCACAGGTGTTGAATTCCTCCATGGCCCCAAACATTAGGCATTCACCAGCAGGAAAAGGCCTTTTATGTTGCTGTATTTACATAAGACAGGGGCCATTATTTGTTCTGGGTGGTGGCGCATATGTGTGGGCTGACATGAGGAAATTCAATTAAACGTGGTCAACACAGGTTTTGAATTCCTGCCAGATCCATACCTCATTCATTTTTAGAAATGTGAGGTAGTCCACACTGTCGTGAGCTAGACAAGTGCGCTTTTTGGTCATGATTCCCCTCTGCTGCGCTGGACGTCCTTTTGGACAGGACACTCGATGAGGGGCAAGCCAAGAGTTCCATGGAGAATTGTACCAGCTCTGGCCACAGGTCAAGACTGCACACCCAGTAGTCAAGGGGTTCCTTGCTTCTCAGAGCTTCCACATCGGCTGTTAACCCGATGTAGTCGGACACCTGTCGGTCTAGGCGTTCCCTAAGGCTGGATATGGAGGGCGTCTGTCGATGAGTTGTCTGCAAAAATGATCTCATATACACTGCTGGGGCTCCGATCAGAGGAGCAGGGGAGAGGGGATCCTGTGGGTTGGGGGGGGCGACTGCGCCACCAATGTTTTTAATACTGGAGTGGGGGGCGCACTGCGCCACCAATGCTTAACCTCTTTCCGTCCGCCCATAGGATATAAACGTCCTATGGGTGGATCTCTATTTCTGAATGGACGTTTCTTTCTGCTATGCGCTTCCCGTTCCGGCCTGGCGGTCATGTGACCGCCGGGACCCGAGAGTGCAGAAGCTGTGTGAGGTCTTTCTCAGACCTCGATCAGCCCTGCATTGAGGCTGTACAGCCCTGTATTCCGCTGTACAGCCTCTCTGGGGGGGTGCATTTCTCCTGTAACTGGGGCTACTATGTCAGCCCCAGTTACAGGAGAAATCAACAGTGAAAAAAAAAAGAAAAAGTGAAGTAAATGTCCCCCAGAGGTCTTGTATGACCTTATAAGGGACGAAAAGCGTAAAATAAAAAATAAAGGGTTGAAAAAATAAAAATAAAAAAAAGTTTCACATGTAAAAAAAAAAAAGTCCCCAAGTAAGGAATAAAAAAAAATGTTAAAAATAGAAAAAATTAATAAAATAGACATATTTGGTATTGCTGCGTCTGTAAGAACAAATGAGCCCCTACATAAGAAAATCTCTCAAAAAATAAAAAAACTATAGCTCTCAGAACATGGACACATTAAAACATAATTTTTTTGTTTCAAAAATGCTATTATTGTGTAAAACTTTAATAAATAAGAAAAAGTATACATATTAGGTATCGCCACGTCCGTGACAATCTGCTCTATAAAAATGACACTTGACTGAACCCCTCAGGTGAACGCTGTAAAAATAAATAAATAGAAACTGTGCTAAAACAACCAATTTTTTGGTCACCTTGCCCCATAAAGTGTTATAATGAATGATCAAAAAATCATATGTACCCAAAAATAGTACTAAGAAAACTGGCACCTTATCCCCTAGTTTCCAAAATGGGGTCACTTCTTGGGAGTTTCTACTGTAAGGGTGCATCAGGGGGCTTCAAATGGGACATGGCATCTAAAAACCATGTGGAGTTCCTTTTCTTCTGCGCCCTGCCGTGTGCCCATACAGCAGTTTATGACCACATGTGGGGTGTTTCTGTAAACCGCAGAATCTGGGTAATAAATATTGAGTTTTGTTTGGCTGTTAACCATCGATGTGTTAAAGAAAAAATTTGATTAAAATGGAAAATCTGCAAAAAAAGTGAAATTTAAAAATTTGATCTCCATTTTCCTTTAATTCTTGTGGAACGCCTAAAGGGTTAACAAAGTTTGTAAAATAGGTTTTGAATACCTTGAGGGGTGTAGTTTCTACAATGGGGTCATTTATGGGGGTATCCACTATGTAGGCCCGCAAAGTGACTTCAGACCTGAACTGGTCCGTAAAAAGTGGGTTTTGGCAATTTTCTTAAAAATTTTAAGAAAACGTCCTAAAAAAATAAAATGACATTTCCAAAATGATGCCAACATAAAGTAGACATATGGGGAATCTTAAGTAATAAATATTTTATGAGGTATCACTTTCTGTTTTAAAAGCAGAGAAATTGATATTTTGAAAATTGCAAATTTTTCAAATTTTTGGGTAAATTTGGGATTTTTTCATAAATAAAGGTGAAATATTTTGACTCAAATTTATGACTATCATGAAGTATAATGTGTCACGAGAAAACAATCTCTGAATGACTTGGATAAATAAAGGCGTTCCAAAGTTATTACCACATAAAGTGAGAGATGTCAGTTTTGCAAAATTAGGCCTGGTCAGGAAGGGGGCAAATGGCCCAGATGGGAAGTGGTTAATACTTGGGGGGAGGGGGGGCGCACTGCGCCACCAATGTCTAATGCTGGGGTTCGAGGGGGGGAACTGCACCACCAATGTCTAATACTGGGCTTGGGGGGGCGCACTGCGCCACCAATGAAGATAAATCTCTCATTAATTCATATACAGGGAGCTGGCTGCAGAATCACATAGCCGGCTCCCGACCTTTATGAGCAGTAGCTGCGATCCGCGGCACCTGAGGGGTTAACTACCGCAGATCGCAGCTATTGCTCATAGAGGTCGGGAGCCGGCTATGTGATTCTGCAGCCAGCTCCTGCCTCCTGTTCAATTTGAAATTAGAATGAATGAGAGATTTCTCTTCATTGGTGGCGCAGTGGCCACAGCCCCTCCCCTTCTCTTGTCCCCTGTCCTTCCATTGGCGGCAGCGGCAGCAGCAGCACAGGGGGAGGAGACACTGCTTCCTTCTCCCCTGTGCTGCTGAGGGAACACGGAGAGCGCTGACAGCAGCGCGATCTGTGTTCCCCATACGCTTTCGGAATATTGGCAAAATACATGCCGATACCGATAGCGGTCAAAATCCTGAATATCGGCCGATAATTCCAATAGCGTTTGTCCCTCTATCTAGGTGCGGTATCTCAGCAGAACCACACACAACTGCTGCATAATACAAATGCACTATAATATACTTTGTATGTTAGAAGGTATATTCTAGGTATATCACACCCCTCATTCAGATTTTTTATTTTTTTGGGAGGGGGGGGGCAAACAGGTATATAACACCAGTTGCTATTTTGTTATTCCAATAGAGTTTATCCCACTATCTAGCTGCGGTATCTCAGCAGAACCGTACACAACTGCTGCACAATACAAATGCACTATAATATACTTTCTATGTTAGAAGGTATATTATAGGTATATCACACCCCTCTATCAGTTTTTCTTTGGGGGGAGGCAACAGATATATCACACCAGTTGCAATTACTTATTCCAATAGCGCTTGTCTCTCTATGTAGCTGCGGTATCTCAGCAGAACCGCACACAACTGCTGCATAATACTAATGCACTATAATATACTTTCTATGTTAGAAGGTATAATATAGGTATATCACACCCCTCAATCAGATTTTTGGGGGGGGCAAACAGGTATATGACACCAGTTGCAATTACTTATTCCAATAGCATTTGTCCCTCTATCAAACTGCGGTATCTCAACAGAACTGCACACAACTGCTGCACAATACAAATGCACTATAATATACTTTCTATGTTAGAAGGTA
Organism: Bufo gargarizans; assembly: GCF_014858855.1. Taxonomy (NCBI): domain Eukaryota; kingdom Metazoa; phylum Chordata; class Amphibia; order Anura; family Bufonidae; genus Bufo; species Bufo gargarizans. The sequence continues at coordinate 65,466,304 of NC_058090.1, forward strand.
TAATATAGGTATATCACACCCCTCAATCTGATTTTTTTGGGGGGCAAACTGGTATATAACACCAGTTTCAATTAGTTATTCCAATAGCGTTTGTCCCTCTATCTAGCTGCAGTATCGCAGCAGAACCGGACACCGCTGCTTTATTATTATTTTTTTTTGGGGGGGGGGCAACAGGTATATAACACCAGTTGCAATTAGTTATTCCAATAGTGTTTGTCCCTCTATCTAGCTCCAGTATCGCAGCAGAACCTGACACCGCTGCTGCACAATACAAATGCACTGTAATATACTTTCTATGTTAGAAAGTATATTATAAGTATATCACACCCCTCTGTATGTCACACCTATTGATAGCACACCTGTACCAGTCCTTAAAATTACTTTTGTGGCCCTATTAGCTAGCGTTTGGTGTCCCTTACAGTCTGTCCCTGCTCCACACAGCAAAAAACAGAATGTAAAATGGCTGCCAGAGCAGGTTTATTTATAGGGTAGGGGGTGTGTCCATGTGCTGAAACGTCTCAATTGGCTGTCCTGTCCCACCTGATGTATGCACCATGGGTCAAAGTTCTGCCCAATGCAAAGAATTTGGCCCCAACAGACATCGCCATATCTTCGCCTGTTCGGCGAACGAGCAAAGTTCACTGCAAAACGACTGCAGGGGCGAACTGCAAGGCAATCTCTAATAGAGTCTAAACATAAACTCTAATCCACACAACTCATATTTCAGATTGGATTGCCTTCTCCTATACCACACCAGGTTAGAACAGCTAACTGGATTGACCCCATTACCCTTTCCGATCATGCCTTAATATCAATGACACTCACAATACCGTGAGAACATGGCACTGGCATTTGAATGAGTCTCTATTACAAGACTCACAGGTAGGGATGAGCGAACTCGAACTGTATAGTTCGGGTTCGTACCGAATTTTGGGGTGTCCGTGACACGGACCCGAACCCGGACATTTTCGTAAAAGTCCGGGTTCGGGTTCGGTGTTCGTCGCTTTCTTGGCGCTTTTGTGACGCTTTCTTGGCGCTTTTTGAAAGGCTGCAAAGCAGCCAATCAACAAGCGTCATACTACTTGCCCCAAGAGGCCATCACAGCCATGCCTACTATTGGCATGGCTGTGATTGGCCAGAGCACCATGTGACCCAGCCTCTATTTAAGCTGGAGTCACATAGCGCCGCCCGTCACTCTGCTCTGATTAGCGTAGGGAGAGGTTGCGGCTGCGACAGTAGGGCGAGATTAGGCAGATTAACTCCTCCAAAGGACTTGATTAACTGATCGATCTGCAGCTGTGGATCATTGAGCTGCTGATCCTCAATTGCTCACTGTTTTTAGGCTGCCCAGACCGTTTGTCAGTCACATTTTTCTGGGGTGATCGGCGGCCATTTTGTGTCTTGTGGTGCGCCAGCACAAGCTGCGACCAAGTGCATTTAACCCTCAATGGTGTGGTTGTTTTTTGGCTAAAGCCTACATCAGGGTGAAGCTGTCACACCAAGTGCATTTAACCAGCAATAGTCTGTTCATTTTTTGGCCATATACAAAATCAGGGGCAAGCTGCGCCTGTCACCAAGTGCATTTAACCCTCAATGGTGTGGTTGTTTTTTGGCTAAAGCCTACATCAGGGTGAAGCTGTCACACCAAGTGCATTTAACCAGCAATAGTCTGTTCATTTTTTGGCCATATACAAAATCAGGGGCAAGCTGCGCCTGTCACCAAGTGCATTTAACCCTCAATGGTGTGGTTGTTTTCTGGCTAAAGCCTACATCAGGGTGAAGCTGTCACACCAAGTGCATTTAACCAGCAATAGTCTGTTTATTTTTTGGCCATATACTACATCAGGGGCAAGCTGCGCCCGTCACCAAGTGCATTTAACCCTCAGTAGTGTGGTTGGTCAAGCTGTGACACCAAGTGCATTTAACCAGCAATAGTCTGTTCATTTTTTGGCCATATACTACATCAGGGGCAAGCTGCGCCCGTCACCAAGTGCATTTAACCAGCAATAGTGTGGTTATTTTTTGGCCATATCCCAGTCTAATTCTGTCACTAAATCCATACCGGTCACCCAGCGCCTAAATACTAGGCCTCAAATTTATATCCCGCTAAATCTCTCGTTACCGCTGTCCTGTTGTAGCTGGGAAAGTTATTTAGTGTCCGTCAAAGCACATTTTTTGTTCTGGGTTGAAGTACAATTCCCAATTTAGCAATTTCATAATTTAGTGGTTTCTGCTATATCAGAGCTATTTGAAATCTATCCCTAAAAGGGTATATAATATTCAAGGTGCACATTGGGTCATTCAGAATAACTTCACACACACCCGCTACTGTGTATTTCCAAGTCTAATTCTGTCACTAAACCCATACCTGTCACCCAGCGCCTAAATACTAGGCCTCAAATTTATATCCTGCTAAATCTCTCGTTACCGCTGTACTGTTGTTGCTTGGAAAGATATTTAGTGTCCGTCAAAGCACATTTTTTGTTCTGGGTTGAAGTACAATTCCCAATTTAGCAATTTCATAATTTAGTGGTTTCTGCTATATCAGAGCTATTTGAAATCTATCCCTAAAAGGGTATATAATATTCAAGGTGCACATTGGGTCATTCAGAATAACTTCACACACACCCGCTACTGTGTATTTTCAAGTCTAATTCTGTCACTAAACCCATACCTGTCACCCAGCGCCTAAATACTAGGCCTCAAATTTATATCCTGCTAAATCTCTCGTTACCGCTGTACTGTTGTTGCTGGGCAAGATATTTAGTGTCCGTCAAAGCACATTTTTTGTTCTGGGTTGAAATACAATTCCCAATTTAGCAATTTCATAATTTAGTGGTTCCTGCTATATCAGAGCTATTTGAAATCTATCCCAAAAAGGGTATATAATATTCAAGGTGCACATAGGGTCATTCAGAATAACTTCACACACACGCTTCTGTGCATTTCCAAGTCTAATTCTGTCACTAAATCCATACCGGTCACCCAGCGCCTAAATACTAGGCCTCAAATTTATATCCCGCTGAATTTGAATACAATACATTGGGCCAAATAATATATTTGTTGTTGTGGTGAACCATAACAATGAGAAAAACATCTAGTAAGGGACGCGGACGTGGACATGGTCGTGGTGGTGTTAGTGGACCCTCTGGTGCTGGGAGAGGACGTGGCCGTTCTGCCACATCCACACGTCCTAGTGTACCAACTACCTCAGGTCCCAGTAGCCGCCAGAATTTACAGCGATATATGGTGGGGCCCAATGCCGTTCTAAGGATGGTAAGGCCTGAGCAGGTACAGGCATTAGTCAATTGGGTGGCCGACAGTGGATCCAGCACGTTCACATTATCTCCCACCCAGTCTTCTGCAGAAAGCGCACAGATGGCGCCTGAAAACCAACCCCATCAGTCTGTCACATCACCCCCATGCATACCAGGGAAACTGTCTCAGCCTCAAGTTATGCAGCAGTCTCTTATGCTGTTTGAAGACTCCGCTGGCAGGGTTTCCCAAGGGCATCCACCTAGCCCTTCCCCAGCGGTGAAAGACATAGAATGCACTGACGCACAACCACTTATGTTTCCTGATGATGAGGACATGGGAATACCACCTCAGCATGTCTCTGATGATGACGAAACACAGGTGCCAACTGCTGCGTCTTTCTGCAGTGTGCAGACTGAACAGGAGGTCAGGGATCAAGACTGGGTGGAAGACGATGCAGGGGACGATGAGGTCCTAGACCCCACATGGAATGAAGGTCGTGCCACTGACTTTCACAGTTCGGAGGAAGAGGCAGTGGTGAGACCGAGCCAACAGCGTAGCAAAAGAGGGAGCAGTGGGCAAAAGCAGAACACCCGCCGCCAAGAGACTCCGCCTGCTACTGACCGCCGCCATCTGGGACCGAGCACCCCAAAGGCAGCTTCAAGGAGTTCCCTGGCATGGCACTTCTTCAAACAATGTGCTGACGACAAGACCCGAGTGGTTTGCACGCTGTGCCATCAGAGCCTGAAGCGAGGCATTAACGTTCTGAACCTGAGCACAACCTGCATGACCAGGCACCTGCATGCAAAGCATGAACTGCAGTGGAGTAAACACCTTAAAACCAAGGAAGTCACTCAGGCTCCCCCTGCTACCTCTTCTGCTGCTGCCGCCTCGGCCTATTCTGCTGCTGCCGCCTCGGCCTCTTCCTCCGCCTCTGGAGGAACGTTGGCACCTGCCGCCCAGCAAACAGGGGATGTACCACCAACACCACCACCACCACCTCCGTCACCAAGCGTCTCAACCATGTCACACGCCAGCGTTCAGCTCTCCATCTCACAAACATTTGATAGAAAGCGTAAATTCCCACCTAGCCACCCTCGATCCCTGGCCCTGAATGCCAGCATTTCTAAACTACTGGCCTATGAAATGCTGTCATTTAGGCTGGTGGACACAGACAGCTTCAAACAGCTCATGTCGCTTGCTGTCCCACAGTATGTTGTTCCCAGCCGGCACTACTTCTCCAAGAGAGCCGTGCCTTCCCTGCACAACCAAGTATCCGATAAAATCAAGTGTGCACTGCGCAACGCCATCTGTAGCAAGGTCCACCTAACCACAGATACGTGGACCAGTAAGCACGGCCAGGGACGCTATATCTCCCTAACTGCACACTGGGTAAATGTAGTGGCAGCTGGGCCCCAGGCGGAGAGCTGTTTGGCGCACGTCCTTCCGCCGCCAAGGATCGCAGGGCAACATTCTTTGCCTCCTGTTGCCACCTCCTCCTTCTCGGCTTCCTCCTCCTCTTCTTCCACCTGCTCATCCAGTCAGCCACACACCTTCACCACCAACTTCAGCACAGCCCGGGGTAAACGTCAGCAGGCCATTCTGAAACTCATATGTTTGGGGGACAGGCCCCACACCGCACAGGAGTTGTGGCGGGGTATTGAACAACAGACCGACGAGTGGTTGCTGCCGGTGAGCCTCAAGCCCGGCCTGGTGGTGTGTGATAATGGGCGAAATCTCGTTGCAGCTCTGGGACTAGCCAATTTGACGCACATCCCTTGCTTGGCGCATGTGCTGAATTTGGTGGTGCAGAAGTTCATTCACAACTACCCCGACATGTCAGAGCTGCTGCATAAAGTGCGGGCCGTCTGTTCGCGCTTCCGGCGTTCACATCCTGCCGCTGCTCGCCTGTCTGCGCTACAGCGTAACTTCGGCCTTCCCGCTCACCGCCTCATATGCGACGTGCCCACCAGGTGGAACTCCACCTTGCACATGCTGGACAGACTGTGCGAGCAGCAGCAGGCCATAGTGGAGTTTCAGCTGCAGCACGCACGGGTCAGTCGCACTACAGAACAGCACCACTTCACCACCAATGACTGGGCCTCCATGCGAGACCTGTGTGCCCTGTTGCGCTGTTTCGAGTACTCCACCAACATGGCCAGTGGCGATGACACCGTTATCAGCGTTACAATACCACTTCTATGTCTCCTTGAGAAAACACTTAGGGCGATGATGGAAGAGGAGGTGGCCCAGGAGGAGGAGGAGGAGGAGGAGGAAGAGGGGTCATTTTTAGCACTTTCAGGCCAGTCTCTTCGAAGTGACTCAGAGGGAGGTTTTTGGCAACAGCAGAGGCCAGGTACAAATGTGGCCAGCCAGGGCCCACTACTGGAGGACGAGGAGGACGAGGATGAGGAGGAGGTGGAGGAGGATGAGGATGAAGCATGGTCACAGCGGGGTGGCACCCAACGCAGCTCGGGTCCATCACTGGTGCGTGGCTGGGGGGAAAGGCAGGACGATGACGATACGCCTCCCACAGAGGACAGCTTGTCCTTACCCCTGGGCAGCCTGGCACACATGAGCGACTACATGCTGCAGTGCCTGCGCAACGACAGCAGAGTTGCCCACATTTTAACCTGTGCGGACTACTGGGTTGCCACCCTGCTGGATCCACGCTACAAAGACAATGTGCCCACCTTACTTCCTGCACTGGAGCGTGATAGGAAGATGCGCGAGTACAAGCGCACGTTGGTAGACGCGCTACTGAGAGCATTCCCAAATGTCACAGGGGAACAAGTGGAAGCCCAAGGCCAAGGCAGAGGAGGAGCAAGAGGTCGCCAAGGCAGCTGTGTCACGGCCAGCTCCTCTGAGGGCAGGGTTAGCATGGCAGAGATGTGGAAAACTTTTGTCAACACGCCACAGCTAACTGCACCACCACCTGATACGCAACGTGTTAGCAGGAGGCAACATTTCACTAACATGGTGGAACAGTACGTGTGCACACCCCTCCACGTACTGACTGATGGTTCGGCCCCATTCAACTTCTGGGTCTCTAAATTGTCCACGTGGCCAGAGCTAGCCTTTTATGCCTTGGAGGTGCTGGCCTGCCCGGCAGCCAGCGTTTTGTCTGAACGTGTATTCAGCACGGCAGGGGGCGTCATTACAGACAAACGCAGCCGCCTGTCTACAGCCAATGTGGACAAGCTGACGTTCATAAAAATGAACCAGGCATGGATCCCACAGGACCTGTCCGTCCCTTGTCCAGATTAGACATTAACTACCTCCCCATAACCATATATTATTGGACTCCAGGGCACTTCCTCATTCAATCCTATTTTTATTTTCATTTTACCATTATATTGCAAGGCTACCCAAAGTTGAATGAACCTCTCCTCTGCCTGTGTGCTAGGCCTAAATATATGCCAATGGATTGTTGCAGTGGTGGCTGACGTGAAGCCTCATTCTCTGCTATGACATGCAGACTGATTCTCTGGTGACATGAAGCCAGATTGTCTGTTACGGGACCTCTCTCCTCTGCCTGGGTGCTGGGCCTGAATTTATGACAATGGACTGTTGCAGTGGTGGCTGACGTGAAGCCTGATTCTCTGCTATGACATGCAGACTGATTCTCTGCTGACATGAAGCCAGATCCTCTGTTGCGGGACCTCTCTCCTCTGCCTGGGTGCTGGGCCTAAATTTATGAAAATGGACTGTTGCAGTGGTGGGTGACGTGAAGCCTCATTCTCTGCTATGACATGCAGACTGATTCTCTGCTGACATGAAGCCAGATCGTCTGTTACGGGACCTCTCTCCTCTGCCTGGGTGCTGGGCCTAAATTTATGAAAATGGACTCTTACAGTGGTGGGTGACGTGAAGCCTGATTCTCTGCTATGACATGAAGACTGATTCTCTGCTGACATGAAGCCAGATCCTCTGTTACGGGACCTCTCTCCTCTGCCTGGGTGCTGGGCCTAAATATCTGACAATGGACTGTTGCATTGGTGGCTGACGTGAAGCCTGATTCTCTGCTATGATATGAAGACTGATTCTCTGCTGACATGAAGCCAGATTGTCTGTTACGGGACCTCTCTCCTCTGCCTGTGTGCTAGGCCTAAATATATGCCAATGGATTGTTGCAGTGGTGGCTGACGTGAAGCCTGATTCTCTGCTATGACATGCAGACTGATTCTCTGGTGACATGAAGCCAGATCCTCTGTTACGGGACCTCTCTCCTCTGCCTGGGTGCTGGGCCTAAATTTATGAAAATGGACTGTTGCAGTGGTGGGTGACGTGAAGCCTGATTCTCTGCTATGACATGCAGACTGATTCTCTGGTGACATGAAGCCAGATCCTCTGTTACGGGACCTCTCTCCTCTGCCTGGGTGCTGGGCCTAAATTTATGAAAATGGACTGTTGCAGTGGTGGGTGACGTGAAGCCTCATTCTCTGCTATGACATGCAGACTGATTCTCTGCTGACATGAAGCCAGATTGTCTGTTACGGGACCTCTCTCCTCTGCCTGGGTGCTGGGCCTGAATTTATGACAATGGACTGTTGCAGTGGTGGCTGACGTGAAGCCTGATTCTCTGCTATGATATGAAGACTGATTCTCTGCTGACATGAAGCCAGATTGTCTGTTACGGGACCTCTCTCCTCTGCCTGGGTGCCGGGGCCTAAATATCTGAGAATGGACTGTTCCAGTGGTGGGTAACGGGAAGCCAGATTCTCTGCTATGATATGAAGACTGATTCTCTGCTGACATGAAGCCAGATTGTCTGTTACGGGACCTCTCTCCTCTGCCTGGGTGCTGGGCCTAAATTTATGAAAATGGACTCTTACAGTGGTGGGTGACGTGAAGCCTGATTCTCTGCTATGACATGAAGACTGATTCTCTGCTGACATGAAGCCAGATTGTCTGTTACGGGACCTCTCTCCTCTGCCTGGGTGCCGGGGCCTAAATATCTGAGAATGGACTGTTCCAGTGGTGGGTGACGGGAAGCCAGATTCTCTGCTATGGAACCTCTCTCCAATTGATTTTGGTTAATTTTTATTTATTTAATTTTTATTTTAATTAATTTCCCTATCCACATTTGTTTGCAGGGGATTTACCTACATGTTGCTGCCTTTTGCAGCCCTCTAGCCCTTTCCTGGGCTGTTTTACAGCCGTTTTAGTGCCGAAAAGTTCGGGTCCCCATTGACTTCAATGGGGTTCGGGTTCGGGACGAAGTTCGGATCGGGTTCGGATCCCGAACCCGAACATTTCCGGGATGTTCGGCCGAACTTCTCGAACCCGAACATCCAGGTGTTCGCTCAACTCTACTCACAGGTCATAACGGAGATTCGGAAAGACTTTACTGACTACTTCTCACTCAACACCACTCTGGACAGCTACCCCCTTACTGTATGGGAGGCACACAAATGCTATATTAGGGGCACATTCATTAAGCTGGAAACCCGAAGAAAAAAAGAACGGGCGGCTGTGTGATCTGGACTCATCTCCAGAATACACGATCTGGAAAAACTCCACAAGTCTACACCAGACAGACACCTGGGAGCTAAACTGCACAATTAAGAGAGAAGGTTCGATCCTTGTGCATGTCTAGGGCGAAAGCAACCTTAGTTAAATGCTGCAGCCCGCAGACACTATTATGAACAAGGGAATAAACCCAGCAGGACCCTAGCGTAGCCACTTCGTAAGACCGGGGTACACTCCTATGTACCCTTTCTTTCTGATAGTTCTGGCCAGCGTGTAACCTTGCCCCAAAAGATAACCTAAGCCTTTAGATCAGGGGTAGGGATGAGCGAACTCGAACTGTATAGTTCGGGTTCGTACCGAATTTTGGGGTGTCCGTGACACGGACCCGAACCCGGACATTTTCGTAAAAGTCCGGGTTCGGGTTCGGTGTTCGTCGCTTTCTTGGCGCTTTTGTGACGCTTTCTTGGCGCTTTTTGAAAGGCTGCAAAGCAGCCAATCAACAAGCGTCATACTACTTGCCCCAAGAGGCCATCACAGCCATGCCTACTATTGGCATGGCTGTGATTGGCCAGAGCACCATGTGACCCAGCCTCTATTTAAGCTGGAGTCACATAGCGCCGCCCGTCACTCTGCTCTGATTAGCGTAGGGAGAGGTTGCGGCTGCGACAGTAGGGCGAGATTAGGCAGATTAACTCCTCCAAAGGACTTGATTAACTGATCGATCTGCAGCTGTGGATCATTGAGCTGCTGATCCTCAATTGCTCACTGTTTTTAGGCTGCCCAGACCGTTTGTCAGTCACATTTTTCTGGGGTGATCGGCGGCCATTTTGTGTCTTGTGGTGCGCCAGCACAAGCTGCGACCAAGTGCATTTAACCCTCAATGGTGTGGTTGTTTTTTGGCTAAAGCCTACATCAGGGTGAAGCTGTCACACCAAGTGCATTTAACCAGCAATAGTCTGTTCATTTTTTGGCCATATACAAAATCAGGGGCAAGCTGCGCCTGTCACCAAGTGCATTTAACCCTCAATGGTGTGGTTGTTTTTTGGCTAAAGCCTACATCAGGGTGAAGCTGTCACACCAAGTGCATTTAACCAGCAATAGTCTGTTCATTTTTTGGCCATATACAAAATCAGGGGCAAGCTGCGCCTGTCACCAAGTGCATTTAACCCTCAATGGTGTGGTTGTTTTCTGGCTAAAGCCTACATCAGGGTGAAGCTGTCACACCAAGTGCATTTAACCAGCAATAGTCTGTTTATTTTTTGGCCATATACTACATCAGGGGCAAGCTGCGCCCGTCACCAAGTGCATTTAACCCTCAGTAGTGTGGTTGGTCAAGCTGTGACACCAAGTGCATTTAACCAGCAATAGTCTGTTCATTTTTTGGCCATATACTACATCAGGGGCAAGCTGCGCCCGTCACCAAGTGCATTTAACCAGCAATAGTGTGGTTATTTTTTGGCCATATCCCAGTCTAATTCTGTCACTAAATCCATACCGGTCACCCAGCGCCTAAATACTAGGCCTCAAATTTATATCCCGCTAAATCTCTCGTTACCGCTGTCCTGTTGTAGCTGGGAAAGTTATTTAGTGTCCGTCAAAGCACATTTTTTGTTCTGGGTTGAAGTACAATTCCCAATTTAGCAATTTCATAATTTAGTGGTTTCTGCTATATCAGAGCTATTTGAAATCTATCCCTAAAAGGGTATATAATATTCAAGGTGCACATTGGGTCATTCAGAATAACTTCACACACACCCGCTACTGTGTATTTCCAAGTCTAATTCTGTCACTAAACCCATACCTGTCACCCAGCGCCTAAATACTAGGCCTCAAATTTATATCCTGCTAAATCTCTCGTTACCGCTGTACTGTTGTTGCTGGGAAAGATATTTAGTGTCCGTCAAAGCACATTTTTTGTTCTGGGTTGAAGTACAATTCCCAATTTAGCAATTTCATAATTTAGTGGTTTCTGCTATATCAGAGCTATTTGAAATCTATCCCTAAAAGGGTATATAATATTCAAGGTGCACATTGGGTCATTCAGAATAACTTCACACACACCCGCTACTGTGTATTTTCAAGTCTAATTCTGTCACTAAACCCATACCTGTCACCCAGCGCCTAAATACTAGGCCTCAAATTTATATCCTGCTAAATCTCTCGTTACCGCTGTACTGTTGTTGCTGGGCAAGATATTTAGTGTCCGTCAAAGCACATTTTTTGTTCTGGGTTGAAATACAATTCCCAATTTAGCAATTTCATAATTTAGTGGTTCCTGCTATATCAGAGCTATTTGAAATCTATCCCAAAAAGGGTATATAATATTCAAGGTGCACATAGGGTCATTCAGAATAACTTCACACACACGCTTCTGTGCATTTCCAAGTCTAATTCTGTCACTAAATCCATACCGGTCACCCAGCGCCTAAATACTAGGCCTCAAATTTATATCCCGCTGAATTTGAATACAATACATTGGGCCAAATAATATATTTGTTGTTGTGGTGAACCATAACAATGAGAAAAACATCTAGTAAGGGACGCGGACGTGGACATGGTCGTGGTGGTGTTAGTGGACCCTCTGGTGCTGGGAGAGGACGTGGCCGTTCTGCCACATCCACACGTCCTAGTGTACCAACTACCTCAGGTCCCAGTAGCCGCCAGAATTTACAGCGATATATGGTGGGGCCCAATGCCGTTCTAAGGATGGTAAGGCCTGAGCAGGTACAGGCATTAGTCAATTGGGTGGCCGACAGTGGATCCAGCACGTTCACATTATCTCCCACCCAGTCTTCTGCAGAAAGCGCACAGATGGCGCCTGAAAACCAACCCCATCAGTCTGTCACATCACCCCCATGCATACCAGGGAAACTGTCTCAGCCTCAAGTTATGCAGCAGTCTCTTATGCTGTTTGAAGACTCCGCTGGCAGGGTTTCCCAAGGGCATCCACCTAGCCCTTCCCCAGCGGTGAAAGACATAGAATGCACTGACGCACAACCACTTATGTTTCCTGATGATGAGGACATGGGAATACCACCTCAGCATGTCTCTGATGATGACGAAACACAGGTGCCAACTGCTGCGTCTTTCTGCAGTGTGCAGACTGAACAGGAGGTCAGGGATCAAGACTGGGTGGAAGACGATGCAGGGGACGATGAGGTCCTAGACCCCACATGGAATGAAGGTCGTGCCACTGACTTTCACAGTTCGGAGGAAGAGGCAGTGGTGAGACCGAGCCAACAGCGTAGCAAAAGAGGGAGCAGTGGGCAAAAGCAGAACACCCGCCGCCAAGAGACTCCGCCTGCTACTGACCGCCGCCATCTGGGACCGAGCACCCCAAAGGCAGCTTCAAGGAGTTCCCTGGCATGGCACTTCTTCAAACAATGTGCTGACGACAAGACCCGAGTGGTTTGCACGCTGTGCCATCAGAGCCTGAAGCGAGGCATTAACGTTCTGAACCTGAGCACAACCTGCATGACCAGGCACCTGCATGCAAAGCATGAACTGCAGTGGAGTAAACACCTTAAAACCAAGGAAGTCACTCAGGCTCCCCCTGCTACCTCTTCTGCTGCTGCCGCCTCGGCCTATTCTGCTGCTGCCGCCTCGGCCTCTTCCTCCGCCTCTGGAGGAACGTTGGCACCTGCCGCCCAGCAAACAGGGGATGTACCACCAACACCACCACCACCACCTCCGTCACCAAGCGTCTCAACCATGTCACACGCCAGCGTTCAGCTCTCCATCTCACAAACATTTGATAGAAAGCGTAAATTCCCACCTAGCCACCCTCGATCCCTGGCCCTGAATGCCAGCATTTCTAAACTACTGGCCTATGAAATGCTGTCATTTAGGCTGGTGGACACAGACAGCTTCAAACAGCTCATGTCGCTTGCTGTCCCACAGTATGTTGTTCCCAGCCGGCACTACTTCTCCAAGAGAGCCGTGCCTTCCCTGCACAACCAAGTATCCGATAAAATCAAGTGTGCACTGCGCAACGCCATCTGTAGCAAGGTCCACCTAACCACAGATACGTGGACCAGTAAGCACGGCCAGGGACGCTATATCTCCCTAACTGCACACTGGGTAAATGTAGTGGCAGCTGGGCCCCAGGCGGAGAGCTGTTTGGCGCACGTCCTTCCGCCGCCAAGGATCGCAGGGCAACATTCTTTGCCTCCTGTTGCCACCTCCTCCTTCTCGGCTTCCTCCTCCTCTTCTTCCACCTGCTCATCCAGTCAGCCACACACCTTCACCACCAACTTCAGCACAGCCCGGGGTAAACGTCAGCAGGCCATTCTGAAACTCATATGTTTGGGGGACAGGCCCCACACCGCACAGGAGTTGTGGCGGGGTATTGAACAACAGACCGACGAGTGGTTGCTGCCGGTGAGCCTCAAGCCCGGCCTGGTGGTGTGTGATAATGGGCGAAATCTCGTTGCAGCTCTGGGACTAGCCAATTTGACGCACATCCCTTGCTTGGCGCATGTGCTGAATTTGGTGGTGCAGAAGTTCATTCACAACTACCCCGACATGTCAGAGCTGCTGCATAAAGTGCGGGCCGTCTGTTCGCGCTTCCGGCGTTCACATCCTGCCGCTGCTCGCCTGTCTGCGCTACAGCGTAACTTCGGCCTTCCCGCTCACCGCCTCATATGCGACGTGCCCACCAGGTGGAACTCCACCTTGCACATGCTGGACAGACTGTGCGAGCAGCAGCAGGCCATAGTGGAGTTTCAGCTGCAGCACGCACGGGTCAGTCGCACTACAGAACAGCACCACTTCACCACCAATGACTGGGCCTCCATGCGAGACCTGTGTGCCCTGTTGCGCTGTTTCGAGTACTCCACCAACATGGCCAGTGGCGATGACACCGTTATCAGCGTTACAATACCACTTCTATGTCTCCTTGAGAAAACACTTAGGGCGATGATGGAAGAGGAGGTGGCCCAGGAGGAGGAGGAGGAGGAGGAGGAAGAGGGGTCATTTTTAGCACTTTCAGGCCAGTCTCTTCGAAGTGACTCAGAGGGAGGTTTTTGGCAACAGCAGAGGCCAGGTACAAATGTGGCCAGCCAGGGCCCACTACTGGAGGATGAGGAGGACGAGGATGAGGAGGAGGTGGAGGAGGATGAGGATGAAGCATGGTCACAGCGGGGTGGCACCCAACGCAGCTCGGGTCCATCACTGGTGCGTGGCTGGGGGGAAAGGCAGGACGATGACGATACGCCTCCCACAGAGGACAGCTTGTCCTTACCCCTGGGCAGCCTGGCACACATGAGCGACTACATGCTGCAGTGCCTGCGCAACGACAGCAGAGTTGCCCACATTTTAACCTGTGCGGACTACTGGGTTGCCACCCTGCTGGATCCACGCTACAAAGACAATGTGCCCACCTTACTTCCTGCACTGGAGCGTGATAGGAAGATGCGCGAGTACAAGCGCACGTTGGTAGACGCGCTACTGAGAGCATTCCCAAATGTCACAGGGGAACAAGTGGAAGCCCAAGGCCAAGGCAGAGGAGGAGCAAGAGGTCGCCAAGGCAGCTGTGTCACGGCCAGCTCCTCTGAGGGCAGGGTTAGCATGGCAGAGATGTGGAAAACTTTTGTCAACACGCCACAGCTAACTGCACCACCACCTGATACGCAACGTGTTAGCAGGAGGCAACATTTCACTAACATGGTGGAACAGTACGTGTGCACACCCCTCCACGTACTGACTGATGGTTCGGCCCCATTCAACTTCTGGGTCTCTAAATTGTCCACGTGGCCAGAGCTAGCCTTTTATGCCTTGGAGGTGCTGGCCTGCCCGGCAGCCAGCGTTTTGTCTGAACGTGTATTCAGCACGGCAGGGGGCGTCATTACAGACAAACGCAGCCGCCTGTCTACAGCCAATGTGGACAAGCTGACGTTCATAAAAATGAACCAGGCATGGATCCCACAGGACCTGTCCGTCCCTTGTCCAGATTAGACATTAACTACCTCCCCATAACCATATATTATTGGACTCCAGGGCACTTCCTCATTCAATCCTATTTTTATTTTCATTTTACCATTATATTGCAAGGCTACCCAAAGTTGAATGAACCTCTCCTCTGCCTGTGTGCTAGGCCTAAATATATGCCAATGGATTGTTGCAGTGGTGGCTGACGTGAAGCCTCATTCTCTGCTATGACATGCAGACTGATTCTCTGGTGACATGAAGCCAGATTGTCTGTTACGGGACCTCTCTCCTCTGCCTGGGTGCTGGGCCTGAATTTATGACAATGGACTGTTGCAGTGGTGGCTGACGTGAAGCCTGATTCTCTGCTATGACATGCAGACTGATTCTCTGCTGACATGAAGCCAGATCCTCTGTTGCGGGACCTCTCTCCTCTGCCTGGGTGCTGGGCCTAAATTTATGAAAATGGACTGTTGCAGTGGTGGGTGACGTGAAGCCTCATTCTCTGCTATGACATGCAGACTGATTCTCTGCTGACATGAAGCCAGATCGTCTGTTACGGGACCTCTCTCCTCTGCCTGGGTGCTGGGCCTAAATTTATGAAAATGGACTCTTACAGTGGTGGGTGACGTGAAGCCTGATTCTCTGCTATGACATGAAGACTGATTCTCTGCTGACATGAAGCCAGATCCTCTGTTACGGGACCTCTCTCCTCTGCCTGGGTGCTGGGCCTAAATATCTGACAATGGACTGTTGCATTGGTGGCTGACGTGAAGCCTGATTCTCTGCTATGATATGAAGACTGATTCTCTGCTGACATGAAGCCAGATTGTCTGTTACGGGACCTCTCTCCTCTGCCTGTGTGCTAGGCCTAAATATATGCCAATGGATTGTTGCAGTGGTGGCTGACGTGAAGCCTGATTCTCTGCTATGACATGCAGACTGATTCTCTGGTGACATGAAGCCAGATCCTCTGTTACGGGACCTCTCTCCTCTGCCTGGGTGCTGGGCCTAAATTTATGAAAATGGACTGTTGCAGTGGTGGGTGACGTGAAGCCTGATTCTCTGCTATGACATGCAGACTGATTCTCTGGTGACATGAAGCCAGATCCTCTGTTACGGGACCTCTCTCCTCTGCCTGGGTGCTGGGCCTAAATTTATGAAAATGGACTGTTGCAGTGGTGGGTGACGTGAAGCCTCATTCTCTGCTATGACATGCAGACTGATTCTCTGCTGACATGAAGCCAGATTGTCTGTTACGGGACCTCTCTCCTCTGCCTGGGTGCTGGGCCTGAATTTATGACAATGGACTGTTGCAGTGGTGGCTGACGTGAAGCCTGATTCTCTGCTATGATATGAAGACTGATTCTCTGCTGACATGAAGCCAGATTGTCTGTTACGGGACCTCTCTCCTCTGCCTGGGTGCCGGGGCCTAAATATCTGAGAATGGACTGTTCCAGTGGTGGGTAACGGGAAGCCAGATTCTCTGCTATGATATGAAGACTGATTCTCTGCTGACATGAAGCCAGATTGTCTGTTACGGGACCTCTCTCCTCTGCCTGGGTGCTGGGCCTAAATTTATGAAAATGGACTCTTACAGTGGTGGGTGACGTGAAGCCTGATTCTCTGCTATGACATGAAGACTGATTCTCTGCTGACATGAAGCCAGATTGTCTGTTACGGGACCTCTCTCCTCTGCCTGGGTGCCGGGGCCTAAATATCTGAGAATGGACTGTTCCAGTGGTGGGTGACGGGAAGCCAGATTCTCTGCTATGGAACCTCTCTCCAATTGATTTTGGTTAATTTTTATTTATTTAATTTTTATTTTAATTAATTTCCCTATCCACATTTGTTTGCAGGGGATTTACCTACATATTGCTGCCTTTTGCAGCCCTCTAGCCCTTTCCTGGGCTGTTTTACAGCCGTTTTAGTGCCGAAAAGTTCGGGTCCCCATTGACTTCAATGGGGTTCGGGTTCGGGACGAAGTTCGGATCGGGTTCGGATCCCGAACCCGAACATTTCCGGGATGTTCGGCCGAACTTCTCGAACCCGAACATCCAGGTGTTCGCTCAACTCTAATCAGGGGTGCACAACGTTTCCCAATTGGGGGCCACATTGCCAGACTAAACCAATGACGAGGGCCGAAATTAAAATTTAAAGGTGTATTAACAACTGAAATATTGTACTTATGGCATATTGAACACACATTATATACCATTAATGTCTAGTTACACTTCCAGGACTCCCTCTAATGGGAGAAATACATGAAAAATACATGTGAGCAGTCACAAGACATAGGCATACATGTCTGTTACCAGATGGTTGGGGGCCGCACAGAATGGTATCAAGGGCCGCATGTGGCCCCCGGGCCGCAGGTTGTGCACCCCTGCTTTAGATCATACTATCAATCCTTGTATAACTTACAATCCCCCCCCCAGCCCAGAACTCTGTAGCTCATATTCAATCTATCCGTGCATACCTGTCTTCCTCTGGTAGAGATGAGCGAATCGCAACTAATTTGGAATTTCCTCACGCTTCGTGGTAACGAATCTCATTTTTCCTAAAATGGCGGTTACACGTGTTAGGACTGACTCCGGGAAGGCGGGATCGCCCAGATTGACATGCCTGCATGCAGCCAATCAACAGCCAGCCCTGTGATGTCACAGCCCTATAAATACGGCAGCCATTTTAGATTCTGCCATTTTCTAGCGTTCAGAGTGCAGGGACAGATGTGTGAAGGTGCTAGGAACAGCAATTTGAAAAACCTCATCGTGGAAAAAAAAGGACAGAAAAATATTTTTGGGTGCATTGTGATTTGAAGTGCCGGGAAAGGGAGGAATAGGGGGAGGATAGGGTGGAATCATTTCATAGCATCTTAGTGCAGGGAGAGATGTCAGAAAGCGCTATGGACATTGATAGAAAAGCAATTTACAAGTGCAGGGAAAGATTATCTGGGGATCCAGCCATTAGTTAGCTCTGCCATTCCAGCTATTTGTTATTGGGCTGCAAGTGCTATGTTGAAAAGCGTTTAGTGGCTTATATCTTAGTATCTTTAGTATATTAAATAAGTACTACGAGAAAAATATATACGCATTTCACTTCTGCAGTTATTTCTGTTGGAAGCGTATAGGGGCGTATTCCAGTACAACAAGAAAAATATATTCTCAGTGCATTTCTGCAGTTAATTCTGGTGAAAGCATATAGTGGCCTATTTCAGTCCAACAAGATAAATATATTCTCAGTTCAGTTGTTGAAAGCGTATAGGGGCGTATTACAGTAAAAAAAAATATATATATATATATATGCACTTCACTGGTTCACTTATTTGTGGCAAAAGCGTTTAGTGGCCTATTTCATTATAGAAAGAAAAAAATATACGCACTTCACTGGTGCATTTCTTTCTGCTGAAAGCATTTACTGGCCTATTTTAGTACAAAAAGAAAAATATATTCTCAGTTCACGTCAGTGATTATGTGTTGAAAGCATGGCTGGGAGTCAGCAGGATGGCAGCAGTGGGAGGTTGGGAGCCTAAGGGGCCTGGGGTTGAGCACCTGCTTCACAGCAGCCTATCTACCCAGGAAGTAGTGGTGCAGGGCTTCACGGAAGTAGCGGCAGTAGCTATATGTGGTAAAATCTTTATTGAAGTATTTCGGTCGAAAAACTTAATTTTTTCAGCGGTCAGCGCTGCAGTTATATGTTATGTTATGTACATAACAAAAAAGTAGGAAACAACTGAAAATATGTCATATTCTAGGTTCTTCAAAGTAGCCACCTTTTGCTTTGAGTACTGCTTTGCACACTCTTGGCATTCTCTTGATGAGCTTCAAGAGGTAGTCACCTGAAATGGTTTTCATGTCACAGGTGTACCCTGTCAGGTTTAATAAGTGGGATTTCTTGCCTTATAAATGGGGTTGGGACCATGAGTTGCATTGTGGAGAAGTCAGGTGGATACACAGCTGATAGTCCTACTGAATAGACTGTTAGAATTTGTATTATGGCAAGAAAAAAGCAGCTAAGTGAAGAAAAACGAGTGGCCATCATTACTTTAAGAAATGAAGGTCAGTCAGTCCGAAAAATTGGGAAAACTTTGAAAGTGTCCCCAAGTGCAGTCACAAAAACCATCAAGCGCTACAAAGAAACTGGCTCACATGCGGACTGCCCCAGGAAAGGAAGACCAAGAGTCATCTGGGAGGATAAGTTCATTCGAGTCACCAGCCTCAGAAATCGCAGGTTAACAGCAGCTCAGAATAGAGACCAGGTCAATGCCACACAGAGTTCTAGCAGCAGACACATCTCTAGAACAACTGTTAAGAGGAGACTGTGTGAATCAGGCCTTCATGGTAGAATATCTGCTAGGAAAACCACTGCTAAGGACAGGCAACAAGCAGAAGAGACTTTTTGGGCTAAAGAACACAAGGAATGGACATTAGACCAGTGGAAATCTGTGCTTTGGTCTGATGAGTCCAAATTTGTGCGACGCAGAAAAGGTGAACGGATGGACTCTACATGCCTAGTTCCCACCGTGAAGCATGGAGGAGGAGGTGTGATGGTGTGGGGGTGCTTTGCTGGTGACACTGTTGGGGATTTATTCAAAATTGAAGGCATACTGAACCAGCATGGCTACCACAGCATCTTGCAGCTGCATGCTATTCCATCCGGTTTGCGTTTAGTTGGACCATTTATTTTTCAACAGGACAATGATCCCAAACACACCTCCAGGCTGTGTAAGGGCTATTTGACCATGAAGGAGAGTGATGGGGTGCTGCGCCAGATGACCTGGCCTCCACAGTCACCGGACCTGAACCCAATCGAGATGGTTTGGTGTGAGCTGGACCGCAGAGTAAAGGCAAAAGGTCCAACAAGTGTTAAGCATCTCTGAGAACTCCTTCAAGAGTGTTGGAAGACAATTTCAGGTGGCTACCTCTTGAAGCTCATAAAGAGAATGCCAAGAGTGTGCAAAGCAGTAATCAAAGCAAAAGGTGGCTACTTTGAAGAACCTAGAATATGACATATTTCCAGTTGTTTCCCACTTTTTTGTTATGTATATAATTCCACATGTGTTAATTCCTAGTTTTGATGCCTTCAGTGTGAATCTCCAATTTTCATAGTCATGAAAATAAAGAAAACTCTTTGAATGAGAAGGTGTGTCCAAACGTTTGGTCTGTACTGTATTTCGGATGAAAAACAAATCTTATTCAGCGTTCAGCGCTGTAGTAATATGCGGTAATATTTTTTGTGATGTATTTCGGTGGAAAAACTAATTTTAATGAGTGTTCAGCGCTGCAGTTATATGCAGTAAAATCTTTTGTGACTTATTTCGGTGGAAATTTTTTTTTTATTCAGCATTCAACACTGTAGTAATATGTGGTAAAATCTTTATTGAAGTATGTTGGTCGAAAAACAGAATTAATTCAGTGGTCACCACTGCGGTTATATGCAGTAAAATCTTTATTGAAGTATGTCGATCGAAAAACAAAATTAATTCAGTGGTCAGCTCTGCGGTTATATGTGGTAAAATCTTTAGTGACGTATCTTGAAGAACTTCACGACTCTTCTGGGCTCAAAGCTATCTTGACGCTTTGTCTTGTCATTGTCTGTAGCTACTAGAGGCCTGTTTATCCCAGGCAGGTTCCCCCAGAAGTATCTTGGTCGATCGACACTCTGTCATTGTGCTATTCTGTGGCCTCCTGATTCTGCTGCCACCTCCAGACTGTCATTGTGCCGCTCTGTGGTCTCCTCCTGATGCTGCTGCTGCCACCTCCAGACTCTGTCATTGTGCCACTCTGTGGCCTACTCATGTTGCTGCCACCTCCAGACTCTGTCATTGTGCCACTCTGTGGCCTACTCATGCTGCTGCTACCTCCAGACTCGGTCATTGTGCCACTCTGTGGCCTCCTCATACTGCTGCCAATTCCAGACTCGGTCATTGTGCCACTCGGTGGCCTCCTCATACTGCTTCCACCTCCAGACCCTGTCATAGGGCCACTCTGTGGTCTTCTCATGCTGCTTCTACTTCACCACTATGTCATAGGTCCACTCTGTGGACTTCTTATGCTGTTCCCATCCTTCCCCACTTCATGACTGGTCCACTATTTTGGCTTTCGGTCTGGCTGATATCATCATTTACTTGAAACTTCTTCTGATCTGTCAGAAGGAAGGAAAAATGAGACGCACAACGGATCCTGTCTGCCTAGCAACTTTAAGGCCTGTATGGTCCCATCAGAATTGGCTTATGAATTGGTAGCCAAAAGCAGGAGTGGGTAGAAAACACAGAAGAATACTCGGTTCACGTGTCATCTCTGTTTTAGATCCACTCCGGTTTTTCTTGGCATTAGCAATACTGATGGATTACTGACCAAATGCTGACCGAGTGAAGGCAAATGCTCAACAGACAGGATCAGTTTTTTTGAGGGGTTATTGTGACGGATCAGAGGAAGGGCAAAATAATCAGTGACGTCAACACAAACTTACTGCTGATACCCGCTTCACTCTGTCCGAGGGGGTCTCTACTTTTATAAGCGTTTAATAGAACAGGTTCTGTAGACATCTTTGTGGAATCAGCTGACAATGGTGTAAAAGGAGTGCGCTTCTTCTTGACGCTAACATCTGCAGCTTTGGCAGATGAGGCTCTTACTATCCGACAGCAATGGAGGAGGCTTTCTGGACCATAAACCACAGCCTTCGGTTATATCTGCCCCTCCACCCAGCAGCAGGCCGATGACAACCCCACCTCACAATCCTGTGCCCCAACCGCTCCGACAACGACCTGGGAGAATCACAGAGAGGAGATGTTATGGGTGCGGGCAACCTGGGCACCTACAATCCAGTTGTTCCTAAAGGACTCAGGGTGGGGGGGACCCCCTTGCATCCCCACCTCATCCGGTGCATCTTGTGCACGCCATCCCGCCTGAGGAAGAGTTACCACCACCCCCACCGGAGTGAAACGTCGAACCCTGCACCATAGATACCCCTTCTGGAGTGTAAAGTCTCCAGCCTTTGTCCCCAAGCCACCCAGAGCAATGGCAACGCCACCTGCAAGATGTCTTAATTTATGGATACAAAGTGTAAGGATTCAGAGACACAGGGCTTTCCTGACTATCTCTGACCCCCGTGTGGTTCGACCCGAGGCCATTCACGAGGGCCCGGGAATCTCCATTGTCCAGGCAGGGGGTATTCGCAATTATATACAGCAAGCTTCTGTGTGGTTGGATTATAGTTATGGTAAAAACTGTGCTGGATTGGAGTTATGGGAGGACTTCCCGCAGATATCCTCCTGGAAAATGACATTAGGGATTTACAGTGCCATTTTTGTGGGAGCCGTCATCCGACTACTGACCATTCGAGCACCACAACAACAGGACTGCACTGGGGAACAACTACCACAAACCCTATCAGAATCAGTAAGCAATCTATCCCCTGCTTGGGAGGGTCTTGGGACAGAGAGGAGTTTAGAAGAGAAACAGGGTGACCCTACCTTGGCAGCCCTTAGGCTAAGGGCAGAAACTGGGCATGTGGGAGACAATCGAGATAGTTTCACCCAGGAAAAGGGATTGTATTAACGCATAATGAAGGTCAGTGGCAAGGGCATCCCTGACGTGGCGACCAGGCAACTCATTGTTCCTCAGAAGTACAGGGCACAGTTACTCCAGCTGGCCCATAATTTCCCCTTGGCTGGGCATGAAGGGAGGAAAAGGACTGAAAAGAGACTCACCCAAAGCTTTTACTGTCCTGGCATCTCTAAGTCGGTAGCCCATTATTGCCGCACCTGCGATGTATGTGCGCCATCCAGGACCTCGACATAAGGTGCCCTGCAACCACTACCCATAATTGAAGAACCATTTCAACATGTAGCTGTGGACATCATCGGATAGCTGTGGACATCATCGGACCTCGGAAAAAATATATCCTGACAGTGGTGGACTATGCCACTCGGTATCCTGAAGCCGTCGCCCTGTCCAGTATCCCAGCAGTAAAGGTTCCCGAGGCTCTGGTTACCATCTTTACCCAGGTAGGGTTCCCCAGTGAAATATTATCAGATCAATGTACTCAGTTCATGGCGGATCTGGTCCAGTCCCTCTGGCATGCCTGTGGCATTAGAGCTATTCGCACCACCCCATACCACCCACAGACAAACGGACTATGCATACGCTTTTATGGACCCCTAAAAAATATGCTGCAGGCTTTTGCTGACTTTGAAAAGGACTGGGAAAACTACCTGCCACATCTCCTCTTTGCCTATCGGGAAGTTCCCCAAGAGTCCACAGGGTTCTTCCCTTTTGAACTGTTTGTCCAGAAGGTCTGTGGGCCTCTCGCTCTTCTGAAGGAACACTGGGAGGGAGATATCTCAGACACCGTAGTGCCTGTCATTCCCTATGTTCTCGAGTTCCGAGACTGTCTTGCCCAGCTAGCTACCTTGGCTGAAGAACACCAGCGAATGGCCCAGTCCCGACAAAACACCTAGTATGACCGTAAAGCCAGGACCCGGGAATTTATGGAAGGACAACAGGTGGTCATGATTATTGCTTCCCCTGCCAACAAGCTTCAAGCAACGTGGTAAGGCCCTTATAAGGTTGTCAGGAAAATTAATAACACTAACTACCTCATTGCCCTGGACGGTCCACATCAACATGTTGAAGGAATATCATGAACGATCCCTGCGGGGTCTGCTACCCTCTTAGTGAAAATTCAGAGGACGAGTATCTTCCTGATCTTCTCCAGGTCGCTCAAGCGGGAGGATCCCTGGAACATGACATTCCATGACCTCCCATTTATCGGATAGACAAAAGGACGATATTCTCTCCGTGCTAAGACCCAGGGATTCTGCTTTCTCTTCAAAGCCTGGGTGGAATACTCTCACCAGCCACCATGTGG
Organism: Bufo gargarizans; assembly: GCF_014858855.1. Taxonomy (NCBI): domain Eukaryota; kingdom Metazoa; phylum Chordata; class Amphibia; order Anura; family Bufonidae; genus Bufo; species Bufo gargarizans. Next base: position 65,489,827 of record NC_058090.1, read on the forward strand.
AAACACCCGGACAACACCCTATCCAGCAGGCTGCCTACTGGGTTCCAGAGGCTGTGCACAGCATAATAAAGGACGAACTGGAGGAGATGAAACAACTGGGGGTTATTCAGCCATCTCACAGCTCCTGGGCCTCTCCTGTAGCCTGGTCCCCAAGAAGGATGGTACAACGCGGTTCTGCATCGATTACAGGAGATTAAACAATGCCACCAAGAGTGATGCTTACCCCATGCCCAGGAATGATGATCTATTGGATCGGTTGGCCAGTGCCCAATTTGTAACCACGTTAGACTTGAGCAAGGGGTACTGGCAGATGCCCCTAATGGAGGATGCTTGGGAGTCCTCGGCCTTCATTACTCCATTTGGGCTTTTTGAGTTCCTGGGAATGCCCTTCGGAATGAAGAACTCCCCAGCCACTTTCTAGAGACTGATAGATCGACTGTTAGAACAATGTCAGGACTTTGCTTGTGCTTACTTGGATGACATTGCCATTTTCAGCAAAACCTGGGAGGAACATCTTAATCACTTGGGCAAAGTGCTAGACCGTATCCAGACTGCAGGACTGACCATTTGCCCTGATAAATGCCAGTTGGGCATGGCTGAGGTCCAGTACCTTGGGCACCAAGTAGGGTGTGGGATCCTAAGGCCTGAGATGGCCAAGGTGGAAGCCATTAGCAATTGGGGTAGACCCCAGACTAAGAAGCAGGTACTTGTTTTTTTGGGAACTGCTAATTACTATCAAAATGTGTTTCACATTTCAGTACTTTGGCCAAGCCCCTCACCGACCTAACCCGCAAGAACATGCCTAGGAATGTGATGTGGACGACTGCCTGCGAGGATGCTTTTGTAGCATTAAAGACCGCCCTCGCCACTGCTCCTGTCTTGGCCACCCCGGACTATAAGCGCAGGTTCCTCGTGCAGACAGATGCGTCCACATTTGGGGCTGGGGCAGTTCTCAGCCAGGTAAACACCGCTGGGGAGGAACATCCAGTTGCTTTTGCCACCAGGAAACTACCGGATCGGGAAGTTACCTATGACACCATTAAAAAGGAGTGCTTTGCCATTGTATGGGCACTCAAAAATGGCAGCCATACCTGTATGGCAGAGACTTTACAATTGTGACAGACCACAACACCCTCACATGGCTGAATGCGTATCAGGGGGACAATGGACGATTGCTGAGGTGGAGATTGTTCTTACAACCCTGCAACTTCTCCATCCAATACAGACAGGGAAGCCAACACCAGAACGCTGATGGACTGTCCAGACAAGAAGAACCATAGACTACCAGAATAGGACCCTGTGACAGCTCCCCGTTTTTTCCAGCTTGAATGGAATATTAAATGGCCATTAAAAAGCCTTTAAATAAGCCCTCATACCGCTATGTGAATTGAAAATCAGATGGTTATGACACTGGCAAAGCATGGAGGAATAACAAAAACTGAAAATCGCTATGTTAGAAAGGGTTATTTTGGCAACCCACAGTTATTTGTTTATGCAAACAGTTTGATAGGGAGGTCACTGGTGACAGATTCCCTTTAATGCACTTTTTAGCACATTTTGAACACCTATCTATATACAAAAAAAATAGTTTTCCAACTAAGATTGTTGTAATGAGATAATAGGGTGTAGAGGGCATAAATTGAGTCAGAATGACGTCTCCCTGTACTGTTAAGGGTGGTCTAATTTTACGAAAGGTTTTTGCCATGTAGCTGAGAACAGTACAGCATGAACTGTTTGCGTTATCACAAATAGCTGCAGTTTCTGCTCTAGCTTTAAAAACAGCAATTTGTGGTAAAAAGCAAAAGGATTTTGCCACGAGGTTCTGGACCATGCAGCAAAAACTACAAAGCAACCATGTCATGTGAATACTTGACACAGTTCTTGCTTGTTGTGAATCATTACAGTGATGCATGGCTTCAGGGTTGGATTCACTCAACAGTGTTACATATGTAGAACAGAAAGGTTCTAAATGCAATAAAAGTATTCCCATTTTTTTATACAAAGTTGTCATTTTAGAGAGATATTTCTCTAACCCAGCATGGGTATATGTAAAAAGACACCCCAAAACACATTGCCCAACTTCTCTTGAGTACGGCGATACCACATGTGTGACACTTTTTTGCAGCCTAGGTGGGCAAAGGGGCCCAAATTCTAAAGAGCACCTTTAGGATTTCACAGGGCATTTTTTACACATTTGGATTTCAAACTACTTCTCACACATTAGGGCCCCTAAAATTCCAGGGCAGTATAAATACCCCACAAGTGACCCCATTTTGGAAATAAGACATCCCAAGGTATTCCATGATAAGCATGGCGAGTTTTTTATATACAAAGTTGTCATTTGACAGAAATATTTCTCTCACCCAGCATGGGTATATGTAAAAACACACTGCCCTACTTCTCCTGAGTATGGCGATACCACATGTGTGATACTTTTTTGCAGCCTAGGTGGGCAAAGGGGCCCAAATTCCAATGAGTACCTTTTAGGAGGTCATTTTTAGGCATTTGGATTCCAGACTTCTTCTCACGCTTTAGGGCCCCTAAAATGCCAGGGCAGTATAAATATCCCATATGTGACCCCATTTTTGAAAGAAGACACCCCAAGGTATTTCGTGAGGGGCATGGCGAGTTCCTAGAATATATATTTTTTTGCCACAAGTTAGCGGAAAATGATTTTGTAAGAGAAAAAAAACAAAAACATTTTCCGCTAACTTGTGCCCAAAAAAATATATTCTAGGAACTCGCCATGCCCCTCACGGAATACCTTGGGGTACCTTCTTTCCAAAATGGGGTCACTTATGGGGTATTTATACTTCCCTGGCCTTTTAGGGGCCCTAAAGCGTGAGAAGAAGTCTGGAATATAAATGTCTAAAACATTTTACGCATTTGGATTCCGTGAGGGGTATGGTGAGTTCATGTGAGATTTTATTTTTTGTCACAAGTTAGTGGAATATGAGACTTTGTTAGAAAAAAACAAAAAAATCAATTTCCGCTAACTTGTGCAAAAAAAAATAATTATTCTATGAACTCACCATGCTCTTCAAAAGTGATCTTTTTATAGCGCCGCTGCAATTTTACGGTGTTTTTGCAGTGATCAGAAAAAATTAAAATTCTGTCACTGCGGTGGGGCGGACTGATTGCAAGTGTGCGAACAAGATCAAGCGTGATCGGGCAAACACAGCGTTTTTGTAGAGCCTATAGAACATGTCCTATTCTTGTTCGCAATTGCGAACAAGAAAAGGTATTTTCTATATAGTTCTGGCAATGGTCGGATCCGCAAAATGCGGAAAGCACATTGCCGGTATCCGTGTTTTGCAGATCCGCGGTGTCCGTGTTTTGCGGATCCGTGGATCCGCAAAACACATACGGAGGTCTGGATGGAGCCTTACAGGGGGTGATCAATGACAGAGGGGTGATCAGGGAGTCTATATGGGGTGATCACCCCCCTGTCATTGATCACCCCCCTGTAAGGCTCCATTCAGACATGCATATGTGTTTTGCAGATCCATGGATCCGCGGATCCGCAAAAAACATACGGACGTCTGAATGGAGCCTTACAGGGGGTGATCAATGACAGGGGGGGGGATCGGGGAGTCTATATGGGGTCATCAGGAGTTAATAAGGGGTTAATAGGGGACAGAGGGTGGGGGGTAAAGTGTAGTGGTGTTTGGTGCTACTTACAGAGCTACCTGTGTCCGCTGGTGGTTGATCCAAGCAGAAGGTACCACCAGAAGACCAGGTAGCAGGTATATCAAGGGTTAAAAAAAATCGCATCTACAGCTTGCCAGCGAATGATGGCTGCTGGCAGGCTGTAGATGCACTCGTTTACCTCCTGTTCCTGTGAACACGCGCTCCTGTGTGCTCACGTTCACAGGAAATCTCGCGTCTCGCAAGATGACGCGCCGGCGCGTCAAGGAGGAAGAAATAGACCGCCTCCAGACCGCAATCCTGCGTTAGGCGTTCCGGATGTGGTAAATATTGATTGACCCTGGGCAATAATTTACTACTTGGACCCCCTGGCTCCCGCCTTCCCACACCCTAGCATGCAATCACGCCCTCCACCACAATACACACAAAAAAAAATCCACACACGTCGTAGAGTAGTTGTCACGTACCGGGGACCAGACCAGCCCACCGCGTCACGTGACAAGGGTTGCCCAAGCCTTTCAAGCCGATTCACCTCACGCCCACACACGCTGTTACGGCGTAAATTGTCACCTGAAGCCTGCAAGCATACCCACTCACTAACACAAAACTTTCACTCCCACCACCCGTCAGTTATAAGGTCGACAGGACACCCCTGAGTTTTCCACTCGCAAGCAGACACCCACACGATAGCAAGCCTTACGTAAAAACAACATACAGCCTCAGACTGCACACACACTCTTTATGGAGCTAACAGGTTCTTAATGTTACAAGACAAAACATCAAACTTTTAGGTTTAATGTATCAAAAATAGACAGTACTTGGTTACAAAAAATTATTAACAAGAGACATACATGGCAAACAATTGTAAAATAAAAAGGTGAAAACAAAGAAAGTTCTAATACTTAACATTTGTGTGGTAAAAGTCCTTTCCTCCCAGGAGATTTGGGCAGAATAATGGTGCACAAACCAATTTGATTGGATCTCACACTTTGTGACACCCAAATATTCAGGGATTGCATTTTATGCCTTTCCTCTAGGGGCAGACCTGAGGAAGATTCTCACTCCCACCTCTGACTCCATTACCCATGCAGCCGACCCCCTGGCTAATTCGTGAACAGGTATGAAAATATCAAAAAGATCGTTTCCCAGTTGCCCTGGTGAAGATACAGACCCCAGACCTTCTTCATAATTCATATCTCATTGTTCCTAGTCCTAGAATCAGGGGCGTCGCTAGGTTAAAACATTCGGGGCCTGGGCCCCCGGATGTTTTGTCCCATGCCCCGAAAGTCCTGCCTGCTAGATACAACTGTATTGCCCCTGTCAATCACTAGTGAAAGTGAAAAAAGTGATCAGTGTAAACTGTCACTTTTTTTTTTTTCACTGGTATTGACTGTTAGGTTTTAGGGATAGTTTAGGCCCCTTGGTTAGGTAGTTTAGCGATCGGTTAGCGCCCAGCCTACCGCACCGCAGTCACTTATTTGCTGATTAGCGTATCGCTAATCAGTATTTGTACTTTTATAGTATCTGTAAGTGATCAAAATTGATCACAGTCAGATCTATAATAGTATTAGTGTCACCTTAGTTCGCCCTCCACCCAAAACGCAGTGTTTGCCCTATCAGGCCTGATCGATCGCCCACACGTGCGTTCACCCACGCCCGCCCCGCCGCAGTGACAAATTTTTTTTTTTTTTTTGATCACTGCACATTCACTTCACAAGCGCTACGGCGATAAAAAAAAAATAGTTTTGATATTTTTTATCAACCGCAGCGGCCTCCGGTACTTCGCTAGCCTCCCATTTGTAAGACAGGCTTGCTTTTTTTCTTGGGTAGTCTCAGGGAATACCCCTAAATTTAGTTGCTCAAATGTCAAACAGGGGGTATTCTTCTGAAGAGGCCTACAGGCTTCTGACCCAGTCGGATGAGGAATGGGAACCCTCATCTGATGAATCTAGCGGGTCAGAATATGAACCTGTAGAAAGCAGTGGCAGTCTGACTCAAAGTTCGGACGAGGAGGTTGAGGTCTCTGATAGCACCAGGCGTACCCGGCCCCGTGTCGCTAGGCCACAGATTGCGCAGTATACGCTTCAAGGGCAGCAGAGTGGGGCTGGCGCTATCGGATTACGTGGTGAGGCATACACCAGTAGCGCAGCCCTCCCTGGACCTAGTACCAGCACTGCCGTACAACATGGTGAAGTGGCAAGCACCAGAAGGGCAGTTGAAGCTGGTACGGTGGCACGTGCAGTAGTTACCCCGTCGCAGCCACCGCACAGACAGGCCCGTAGAGCCCCTAGAATCCCTGAGGTGCTGGCAAAACCTGATTGGCAGTCCCCAACTTCAGCCGCACCTGTAGTTCCCTATTTTACTGCCCAGTCTGGAGTTCGGGTTGAGACAGCTCAGATCGGTTCGACCCTGGGATTTTTTTAGCTGTTCTTGACTGCGGAGCTCTTGGACTTAGTTGTGGCAGAAACAAATCGGTATGCCACACAATTTATAACCGCCAACCCGGGAAGCTTTTATGCCCAGCCTTTCCGGTGAAAACCAGTCCAAGTTTCCAAAATTAAAATTTTCTGGCCTTCTCCTCAACATGGGTCTAACTAAAAAGCATGAATTGCGGTCATATTGGTCTACGAACCCAATTCATCACATGCCCATGTTCTCTGCTGCTATGTCCAGGACACGATTTGAGACCATCCTGTGTTTCCTGCACTTTAGCGACACCACCACCTCCTGTCCTAGAGGCCACCCAGCTTTTGACCGGCTCCACAAAATTCGGCCCCTCATAGACCACTTCAACCAGAAATTTTCAGATTTGTATACCCCAGAGCAAAACATCTGCGTAGACGAGTCCCTAATACATTTTACCGGGCGCCTTGGCTTCAAACAATACATTCCAAGCAAGCGCGCCCGGTATGGGGTCAAATTGTATAAGCTCTGTGAAAGGGCCACAGGCTATACCCACAAATTTTGTGTCTATGAGGGAAAAGATCAGACCCTGGAGCCGGTCGGTTGCCCTGACTACCTGGGGAGCAGTGGGAAGACAGTCTGGGACTTGGTGTCACCCTTATTTGGAAAGGAGTACCATCTTTATGTGGACAATTTCTACACAAGTGTGGCCCTCTTCAGGCATTTGTTTCTAGAACACATTGGCTGCTTTGGCACCACGCAAACTAGTCACGCGGGCTTCCCCCAATGGCTCGTTACCACCCGTCTTGCAAGGGGGGAGAGGGCTGCCTTGTGTAACCAAGAACTGCTCGCGGTGAAATGGAGAGACAAGCGTGACGTTTACATGCTCTCCTCCATTCACGCAGACACGACAATCCAAATTGAGCAAGCAACCCGTGTCATTGAAAAGCCCCTCTCAGTCCACGACTATAACCTTCACATGGGAGGGGTGGACTTCAATGACCAGATGTTGTCTCCGTATTTAGTGTCCCGCCGCACCAGACGCTGGTATAAGAAGGTGTCTGTATATTTAATTCAATTGGCTCTGTATAATAGTTTTGTTCTCTACAGTAAGGCTGGGAGAACACGATCCTTCCTCAAATTTCAGGAAGAGATCATCGAGAACCTCCTGTACCCAGGAGGTTCCGTAGCCCCATCCACCAGTGTAGTTAGCCGTCTACACGAGCGACATTTCCCCAATGTCGTTGCTGGTACCTCAACCCAACCGTCATCCCGAAAAAGATGTCGTGTCTGTAGCAGGAGTGGAATAAGGCGTGACACTCGCTATTTCTGTCCTGACTGCCCTGACCACCCTGCCCTATGCTTAGGGGAGTGTTTCTGGAAGTACCACACACAGGTACACCTAGCATAGGGATCACATGTCACCAGGACAGGCACACAGGGCTATTAGGGCCCATTTACACACAGAACTGCTGCAAACCTCTCCTTTCACCTGGGACAAAGTGCATAACGGACTTCGCCACATCTTTGGGCGCTTTGCTCTTTGCACATTGTCCCATGGGGAAGGAGAGGTTTGTCCTCTAAAGGTAAAAAAAAAAAATCACCAGTAAGCAAAAAGGTTAACGTTCAGTTCAAAAAGTTTAAGTTTATATGTTCTGTTCAAAGGTTATTATAAAGTTAATAAAATGATTGCGTTGCGGCCTGGTTTTTTCTTTTTTGTTTTGTTTTTTTTACCTTCCAGGTGGACCAACCGATCGACTAGCTGCAGCACTGATGTGCATTCTTACAGAAGCATTGCGCTGCTGTCAGATTACACATAAGTCGGTGTATGCGGCGCTGCAAGATGAGATTTCTCCTCTGCAGTAAAAGATACGTTTGCCGAGGCATATGAGCTAAGGAGGTAGCGGTGTTCATATGCTTTGGCAAACACTTTGGATATATAAAAAAATAAATAAAAAATCCCTGCAATGATTTATTCATCCACATCGATTGATGTGAATGGAGAAATCGGGTTTGCCAGGGCATACGAGCTAAGTGGGTATGGATGTTGGGCGGAGCTCCTATGTCCTGGCAGACGCCTTTCCCCTCCTTTTTTTTTTTTGGCAGAGATTTTTTCATCCACATTGATCGATGTGAATGAAGAAATCTGTTCCGTTCATTTTTTTCTTTCAGCCCATAGGCTGAACGGAAAAGAAAATCTCATTACCTGTATGCTCAATATAAGGAGAATAGCAGAAACTCCTAAAGCTGGCCATACATGTAATGATTGCGGAGACCATCAAATGCTAGGGCCCCATTTGGAAAAGAAAACACCCCAAGGTATTCGCTGAGGGGCATATTGAGTCCATGAAAGATTTACATTTTTGTCCCAAGTTAGCGGAAAGTGAGACTTTGTGAGAAAAAAAAATCAATTTCCGCTAACTTATGCCAAAAAAGAAAAAAAATTCTAGGAACTCGCCATGCCCCTCATTGAATACCTTGGGTGTCTTCTTTCCAAAATGGGGTCACATGTGGGGTATTTATACTGCCCTGGCATTTTAGGGGCCCTAAAGCGTGAGAAGAAGTCTGGGATCCAAATGTCTAAAAATGCCCTCCTAAAAGTAATTTGGGCACCTTTGCGCATCTAGGCTGCAAAAAAGTGTCACACATGTGGTATCGCTGTACTCAGTTGGGGAATGTGTTTTGGGGTGTCATTTTACATATACCCATGATGGGTGAGAGAAATATCTTGGCAAAAGACAACATTTCCCATTTTTTTAATACAAAGTTGGCATTTGACCAAGATATTTATCTCACCCAACACTTTTTTGCAGCCAAGGTGGGCAAAGGGGCACACATTCCAAAGAGCACCTTTCGGATTTCACAGGCCATTTTTTACAGATTTTGATTTCAAACTACTTCTCACGCATATGGGCCCCTAAAATGCCAGGGTAGTATAACTACCCCACAAGTGACCCCATTTTGGAAAGAAAACCCCCCAAGGTATTCCGTGAGGGGCATGGTGAGTTCCTAGAATTTTTTATTTTTTGTCACAAGTTAGCGGAAAATGATGATTTTTTTTATTTCCTTACAAAGTCTCATATTCCACTAACTTGGGACAAAAAATAGAAAATTCTAGGAACTCGCCATGCCCCTCATGGAATAGCTTGGGGTGTCTTCTTTCTAAAATGGGGTCACTTGTGGGGTAGTTATACTGTCCCGGCATTTTAGGGGCCCATATGCGTGAGAAGTAGTTTGCAATCAAAATGTGTAAAAAATGGTCTGTGAAATCCGAAAGGTGCTCTTTGGAATGTGTGCCCCTTTGCCCACCTTGGCTGCAAAAAAGTTTCACATATGTGGTATCGCCGTACTCAGGAGAAGTTGGGGAATGTGTTTTGGGGTGTCATTTTACATATACCCATGCTGGGTGAGATACATATCTTGGTCAAATGCCAACTTTGTATAACAAAATGGGAAATGTTGTCTTTTGCCAAGATATTTCTCTCAACAAGCATGGGTATATGTAAAACAACACCCCAAAACACATTCCCCAACTTCTCCTGAGTACGGTGATATCAGATGTGTGACACTTTTTTGCAGCCTAGGTGGGCAAAGGGGCACACATTCCAAAGAGCACCTTTCGGATTTCACCGGTCATTTTTTACAGATTTTGTGTTACTACCAGAGCTTTGAGACGTTCTCATAGCTCTGTTTCCACACCCCTGTGATGATGTCACTACTAGAGCTAGGAGGAGTTCTCTTCCCTGTTTCTCCGCCTCTGTGATGAGGTCTTTACTTTTGGTTTCCTTCCTCCCAGCTGTTCCTCCTTTGATTTCGCTGCCTTTAAATCACCCCTCCTCCTTTGTAGAGGTGCGGATTATACTCTTCATTTTGAGCTGTATCTCTCGCTTGAGTGTCTTCACCTGTGTTACTTCTCTTCACTGGATCTGTGTCCTGCTGATGCGAGTACTTCAGATATCGTCTGCTGACTTCGGATCTGTTTGCACTGCGGCTGCAGCACCTCAGTTAAATGTACAGACATTGTGTTTATCTGTTCTTTGCTGACTGGATCCGAGGCGACCCCGGTTCCGTCCATATACTGAGCAGGGCACCGGTGGCCGTGCCCCTTCCACTATTGTAGGGGTTTCAGTGGTCTTCAGCCTTAGGTACGCGGGCATGTCTCGATCTACCATTCGGATCCGGACATGCGTATTGCAGCGTAGGGAGAGCTTTTAGGGTCTGGCAGGGGTCACCCTTATTCCTCCCTAGAGTGGGTCCGTCAGTTGTTATTCTCTGTGTACACTCTTGTTGCTCATTTACAGCCGTGACATTATAATCCGCCAAACCGTCCTTTTTTGACATGGATCCGCTTTCTGACCTGGTTGACCGCATGCAGTGTCTTTCTTTGGAGGTAGTGGATCTCCGTCAATCTATGACTCAGCTTCAAGCATTGGGCTCTGCTCCGGCCCATGGAGTCTGTTGCGAGCCAAAGGTCTCACTTCCGGAGACGTTCTCCGGGGGCAGTGAGAATTTTGTTCGTTTCAGAGAGGCATGCAAACTCCATTTTTGCTTGTGTCCCCATTCCTCTGGTAATGAGGAACAGAGGGTGAGGATTGTCATCTCCCTGCTCAGGGGTAATGCTCAGACTTGGGCTTTTTCGTTGCCATCGGGGGATCTCTCCCTTCGATCCGTAGAAAGATTTTTTTTAGCCCTGGGGCAGATATATGATGACCCGGATCGTGTTGCTCTGGCTGAATCTAACTTACGTTTGTTATGCCAGGACAAACTGTCTGCTGAGCTTTATTGTTCTGAATTTCGGAGATGGGCAGCTGATACAGGTTGGAATGATGCTGCACTCCGGAGTCAGTTCTCTCATGGTCTCTCAGAGAGATTGAAAGATGCGTTTGCTTTCCATGAGAGACCAACGTCCTTAGAGTCTGCCATGTCATTGGCGGTACGCCTTGACAGGCGTCTAAGAGAAAGAAATGAGACCTCTCTGTCCAGTCATTTTCAGTCTAGGGGCAGTGGTGCGGACTCATTTAGTGTGCAGGGGCCTCATCCTCTCTCGGTTCCCTCTGTGGAGGAGCCCATGCAGCTAGGTCGACTTGCCCCAGATAAAGGAGGATTTAGTCCTCAGAGAATGGTGTGTTTTTGTTGTGGGGGCATAGGTCATTTGGCTAATGTTTGTCCGTCTAGGAGATTCTTGAACTGTACTAAGAGTTATAATAAGAGAAAGACCTCAAAAAGTAAATCATCAAATTCTGCTTCATCTGCTACTTTGGGCAAAGTTGATGTAGGAATTGATGCTTTTCCTCTGACCTGCAGTTCCCGTTTTTTCCTTTCTGCCAGGGTAGCGCTAGGAAGCAAAGTCATTTCTTGTGAAATTTTTGTTGATAGTGGAGCGGCCGTCAATCTTATTGATACTCAATTTGTAGCCATGCATGGTTTTCAGGTTTGCACATTAGAAAAGGATATACCTGTTTTTGCTATTGACTCTGCTCCACTCTCACAGAGATCCCTGAAGGGCATTGTTCACAATATCCGGTTAGCGATAGGTGACACTCATGTGGAGGATATATCTTGTTTTGTCCTTAACGGATTGCCTTCTCCTCTAGTTTTGGGGTTACCCTGGCTTATTAGACATAACCCCACTATTGATTGGCAAGGAAGGCAAATAATTGAGTGGAGTGAGTTTTGTAGAGAGAATTGTCTCACAGCGATTTTTGCAGAGGTGTCTACTAAAACGGTGCCATCATTTCTCTCTGAGTTCTCGGATGTGTTTTCCGAGAGCGGTGTTCAGGAGCTACCTCCTCACCGGGAGTTTGACTGTCCCATTAACCTCATTCCCGGCGCCAAACTGCCAAAAGCACGCCTCTACAGCCTCTCACAACCGGAAAGAATCGCCATCCGAACTTATATTTCTGAGAGTCTCGATAAGGGGCATATTCGTCCCTCAAAATCTCCTGTTGCCGCTGTTTTTTTTTTTTTGTTAAAAAGAAAGATGGCTCTCTGAGACCTTGCCTAGATTTTATGGAGCTGAACCGTATCACGATTCGCGATCCCTATCCTCTTCCTCTGATCCCGGACCTCTTCAACCAAATTGTTGGGGCCAAGGTTTTTTCCAAGTTGGATTTGAGAGGCGCATACAACCTGGTCAGGGTCAGAGAGGGGGATGAATGGAAAACGGCCTTTAATACCCCTAATGGGCATTTTGAGAATCTCGTTATGCCTTTCGGCCTGATGAATGCTCCGGCCGTCTTTCAGCATTTTGTTAACAGTATTTTCTACCATTTAATGGGGAAATTTGTATTGGTGTATCTTGATGATATTTTGATTTTTTCCCCTGATGTTCAGACCCATCAGGATCATCTTTTTCAGGTTCTGCGGATTCTGTGGGAGAATAAATTGTACGCCAAGCTGGAGAAATGTGTTTTTATGGTATCGGAGATTCAATTTCTGGGTTTTTTCCTCTCTGCCTCTGGTTTTCGCATGGATCCGGAGAAGGTCCGTGCTGTGCTGGAGTGGGAGCTTCCTGAGAATCAGAAGGCATTGATGCGCTTTCTGGGTTTTGCGAACTATTACAGAAAGTTCATTTTGAATTATTCCTCTGTTGTCAAACCCCTCACTGACATGACAAAAAAGGGGGCGGATTTTTCCTCTTGGTCGGAGGAGGCGCTTGCAGCTTTTTCTAAGATTAAAAAGAGTTTTGCGTCTGCTCCCGTCTTGGTGCATCCCGATGTTTCCTTACCTTTTATTGTTGAGGTGGATGCTTCCGAGGTGGGTGTGGGTGCGGTTTTGTCCCAGGGCCCTTCTCCTGCCAAGTGGCGACCCTGTGCTTTTTTCTCTAAAAAGCCCTCCCCGGCAGAGAGAAACTATGATGTGGGGGATAGGGAGTTGTTGGCCATCAAGTTGGCTTTCGAGGAGTGGCGCCATTGGTTGGAGGGAGTCAGGCACCCTATCACCGTGTTTACCGACCATAAGAATCTGGCGTACTTGGAGTCGGCCAGGCGTATGAATCCGAGACAGGCCAGATGGTCTCTCTTCTTCTCCAGATTCAATTTTGTTGTTACATTCCGCCCTGGGATCAAAAATGTGAAGGCTGATGCTCTCTCTCACTGTTTTCTGGGAGGAGGAAACTCCGAGGACCCGGGTCCCATTTTGGCAGAGGGGGTGGTTGTTTCTGCCCTGTATTCTGATTTGGAGGCCGAGGTCCAGGCTGCCCAGACTGAGGTACCTCCCCGTTGTCCTCCTGGGAATTTGTTTGTGCCTCCTGAGTTACGTCACAAACTCTTCAAGGAACATCATGATACCGTTCTTGCTGGTCACCCCGGGAGTAGAGCCACGGTTGATCTCATTGCTCGGAGATTTTGGTGGCCGGCTCTCCGTAAGTCGGTGGAGGGTTTTGTGGCTGCTTGTGAGACGTGCACTCGCGCGTAGGGCCCTCGTTCTCGGCCTTCAGGTCCCCTTCTCCCGTTACCCATACCTTCCCGTCCTTGGACACCCCTCTCCATGGACTTTATCACGGATCTTCCTCGTTCCTCAGGGAAGTCGGTGATCCTGGTGGTGGTGGACCGTTTTAGCAAGATGGCTCATTTTGTACCCTTCCCTGTTTTACCCAGTGCTAAAACGTTGGCGCAAGCTTTTGTCGACCATATTGTTAAATTACATGGCATTCCCTCGGTTATTGTTTCCGATAGAGGCACGCAGTCTGTGTCCAGATTCTGGAAGGCTTTCTGTTCTCGTCTGGGGGTTCGGCTGTCCTTCTCTTCTGCTTTTTTACCCGCAGTCGAATGGTCAGACTGAGCGCGTCAACCAGAATCTGGAGACATATTTGCGCTGTTTTGTGGCAGAGAACCAGGAGGATTGGTGTTCATTTCTCCCTCTTGCTGAGTTTGCTCTGAACAACCCCCATCAGGAATCTTCTGATAAGTCACCATTCTTCGGTGCATATGGGTTCCATCCACAGTTTGGGACATTCTCGGGAGGCGCTCCCTCTGGTTTGCCTGAGGAGGAGAGATTTTCCTCGTCTTTGTCTACCATTTGGCAAAAGATTCAGAGTAATCTTAGAAAGATGAGTGAGAAATATAAGCGTGTGGCTGATAAGAGACGTATGCCTGGTCCGGACCTGAATGTGGGTGATCTAGTGTGGTTGTCTACAAAAAATATCAAACTGAAGGTTCCCTCCTGGAAATTGGGTCCCAAGTTCATTGGCCCTTATAAAATCTTGTCAGTCGTCAATCCTGTTGCCTTCCGTCTTGATCTTCCACGGGTTTGGAAGATACATAATGTATTTCACAGGGCTCTTTTAAAACCATATGTCCAGCCCACAGTACCCTCCTCTTTGCCTCCTCCTCCGATTTTGGTTGATGGCAATCTGGAGTTTGAGGTTTCCAGAATTGTGGACTCTCGCATTGTCTGCGGTTCTCTTCATTGGAGGGGTTATGGTCCTGAGGAGAGGATGTGGGTTCCGGTGTCGGACATTAAAGCCACTCGCCTCGTCAGGGCATTTCATAGGGCTCATCCTGAGAAGGTGGGTCCTGGGTGTCCGGAGTCCACCCGTAGAGGGGGGGGTACTGTCACTACCAGAGCTTTGAGACGTTCTGTTTCCACACCCCTGTGATGATGTCACTACTAGAGCTAGGAGGAGTTCTCTTCCCTGTTTCTCCACCTCTGTGATGAGGTCTTTACTTTTGGTTTCCTTCCTCCCAGCTGTTCCTCCTGTGTTTGATTTCGCTGCCTTTAAATCACCCCTCCTCCTTTGTAGAGGTGCGGATTATACTCTTCATTTTGAGCTGTATCTCTCGCTTGAGTGTCTTCACCTGTGTTACTTCTCTTCACTGGATCTGTGTCCTGCTGATGCGAGTACTTCAGATATCGTCTGCTGACTTCGGATCTGTTTGCACTGCGGCTGCAGCACCTCAGTTAAGTGTACAAACATTGAACAGATAAGTTCTTTGCTGACTGGATCCGAGGCGACCCCGGTTCCGTCCATATACTGAGCAGGGCACCGGTGGCCGTGCCCCTTCCACTATTGTAGGGGTTTCAATGGTCTTCAGCCTTAGGTACGCGGGCATGTCTCGATCTACCATTCGGATCCGGACATGCGCATAGCAGCGTAGGGAGAGCTTTTAGGGTCTGGCAGGGGTCACCCTTATTCCTCCCTAGAGTGGGTCCGTCAGTTGTTATTCTCTGTGTACACTCTTCTTGCTCATTTACAGCCGTGACATTTTGATTTCAAACTTCTTCTCACGCATCTGGACCCCTAAAATGCCAGGGCATTATAACTACCCCACAAGTGACTCCATTTTGGAAAGAAGACACCCCAAGGGATTTTGTGATGGGCATAGTGAGTTCATGGAAGTTTTTATTTTTTGTCACAAGTTAGTGGAATATGAGCCTTTGTAAGAAAAAAGAAAAAAAATCATCATTTTCCGCTAACTTGTGACAAAAAATAAAAAGTTCTATGAACTCACTATGCCCATCCGCGAATACCTTAGGGTGTATACTTTCCGAAATGGGGTCATTTGTGGGGTGTTTGTACTGTCTGGGCATTGTAGAACCTCAGGAAACATGACAGGTGCTCAGAAAGTCAGAGCTGCTTCAAAAAGCGTAAATTCACATTTTTGTACCATAGTTTGTAAACGCTATAACTTTTACCCAAACCATTTTATTTTTTTGCCCAAACATTTTTTTTTTATCAAAGGCATGTAGAACAATACATTTAGCAAAAAATTTATATATGGATGTCGTTTTTTTTTTGCAAAATTTTACAACTGAAAGTGAAAAATGTCTTTTTTTGCAAAAAAATCGTTAACTTTCGATTAATAACAAAAAAAGTAAAAATGTCATCAGCAATGAAATACCACCAAATGAAAGCTCTATTAGTGAGAAGAAAAGGAGGTCAAATTCATTTGGGTGGTACATTGCATGACCGAGCAATAAACAGTGAAAGTAGTGTAGTGCAGAAGTGTAAAAAGTGGCCTGGTCATTAAGGGTGTTTCAGCTAGGGGGGTTGAAGTGGTTAACTGGGATGTACTGTATGTTAGGGCTGAAGGGAGGGATGTTATTGACATAGAACTGTGTGCTTGAGGTGGCTGGGGGAGGGTGTGATATTATTTACATGGGATGTTTATGTACATGGGACTTAATGTTTAGGCTACGTTCACACTTGCGGTTGGGGATCCGCTTGTGAGATCCGTTTCAAGGCTCTCACAAGCAGCCCCAAATGCATCATTTTAACACCAATGCATTCTGAGTGGATGCGGATCCATTCAGAATATATTTGTTCGGCTCCGTATGGCCCCCCATTCCGTTTTGGAGGCGGACCCCAAAATGCTGCAAGCAGCGTTTTTGTGTCCGCATGGCTTTGAGGAGCCAAAGGGATCCGTCCTGACTTACAATGTAAGTTAATGGGGACGGATCCCTTTGCTGTGACACAAAATGGTGCAATTGTAAACGGATCCGTATTGGGACTTAGAAATTCAAATCTAATACAAACGAATTGGTCCTGAATGGATGCATTCGTTTGCAAGTACAGGACAGATCCGCACGAACACAAGTGTGAAAATAGCCTTAGGGGTGATGTTTACATGGGATTGTGCGTTGGAGGCGGCTGGGGAGGAGGTGATGTTATTTACATGGGACTGTATGGTGGAGGGAGGATTATAACTGCAGGGGGCACTGCAGATCCAGGGGACATTATAGGCGGTCTTATTACTACTGCGGGCTCTATAGGAGGGTCTTATAGATCCACCTTATTTCTACTAAGCGCACTATGGGGGCCTTATTACTACTGAGGGGTCTTTAGGGAGCTTTATTACCAATGGGGGAAAAATAGGGGGCCTTATTTCTACGTGGGACTCTGTGAGGGTATTATTAATATGGGAGGGCTCTTCTAATAATGGGGGCATTGTTGAGGGGCATTATCATGGTTGGGGCAGTGTTACTAATGAGGACATTCTAGAAGGGAATAACTATTGGTGGGGCTATGAGGAGCACTATTACTATGGGGGGCAGTAATGTTTCTTCAGGATAGTATTTAGGGGTATTGGGGGCCGGGGGGGGGGGCACAGCAAGCAGCAGGATAACACAGTGGGGACTCCAGCTGGGGGATAATGATAGAATGTGAGGAAGCTAAGATGTCTGTGTGTCACACAGTGGGGTACCTCAGGGATCAGTATTAGGCCCTATTCTCTTCAATATATTTATTAATGATCTTGTAGAAGGCTTGCATAGTAAAATATCAATTTTTGCAGATGACACTAAACTGTGTAAAGTAATTAACACTGAAGAGGACAGTATACTACTACAGAGGGATCTGGATAGACTGGAGGCTTGGGCAGAGAAGTGGCAGATGAGGTTTAACACTGACAAATGTAAAGTTATGCACATGGGAAGGAATAATGCAAGTCACCCGTACTTATTAAATGCTAAAACACTCGGTAACACTGACATGGAAAAAGATCTAGGAATTTTAATAAACAGCAAACTAAGCTGCAAAAACCAGTGTCAGGCAGCTGCTGCCAAGGCCAATAAGATAATGGGTTGCATCAAAAGGGGCATAGATGCCCGTGATGAGAACATAGTCCTACCACTTTACAAATCATTAGTCAGACCACACATGGAGTACTGTGTACAGTTCTGGGCTCCAGTGAACAAAGCAGACATAGCAGAGCTGGAGAGGGTCCAGAGGAGGGCAACTAAAGTAATAACTGGAATGGGGCAACTACAGTACCCTGAAAGATTATCAAAATTAGGGTTATTCACTTTAGAAAAAAGACGACTGAGAGGAGATCTAATTAATATGTATAAATATATCAGGGGTCAGTACAGAGATCTATCCCGTCATCTATTTATTCCCAGGACGGTGACTGTGACGAGGGGACATCCTCTGCGTCTGGAGGAAAGAAGGTTTGTACACAAACATAGAAGAGGATTCTTTACGGTAAGAGCAGTGAGACTATGGAACTCTCTGCCTGAGGAGGTGGTGATGGTGAGTACAATAAAGGAATTCAAAAGGGGCCTGGATGTATTTCTGGAGCGTAATAATATTACAGGCTATAGCTACTAGAGAGATATCGTTGATCCAGGGATTTATTCTGATTGCCTGATTGGAGTCGGGAAGGAATTTTTATTCCCCTAAAGTGAGGAAAATTGGCTTCTACCTCACAGGGGTTTTTTGCCTTCCTCTGGATCAACTTGCAGGATGACAGGCCGAACTGGATGGACAAATGTCTTTTTTCGGCCTTATGTACTATGTTACTATGTTACTATGTTACACTCTGCAGAGACAAGGCAGCTGAGAGAAGTTGTCCAGACCGAGTGGAGAAGATGATGAGAGAGAAGATCTACAGAGAAGATGATGACAGAGAGAAGATGTCACCTGGAGGCCCTGGATGTGACAGGTAAGTGCTGCAAGTACAGCAAAGTGCGGGGGGGGGGGGGGGGGACAAAGTGCCCCGGATCTTTTGAGACCCTAGCAACGCCCCTGCCTAGCATATCAAACACTACACGTCTAGGGCGCTCAGAAGATGAGATACTTTTTTTAAGAAGATGAAGGTGAGTTGATATGCCATGTCTGGTGTCCATGAGATGCCCCATCATACCAGAGATGATAATCTAGATTTTGGGGACATCCGATCCCTCCTGAACAAGTTATGAAGGATTATGGATTATGGTTCATGCTCTGGTTAGGAAGCCCCCATGCTGACAAAAGGCGCAGGAGAGTCTGCTGTCCCATGTCCGGAGTGTGACCAGCAAACAAGCCCATCCTTGTTAGCATCTCTGTGCTAACTACCCCCTGGGGAACAGGCTGCTGTTTTTCCAGGTATGAGGCAGGCATCTCGGCTCTTTATGCAGCCTTTAACTAGTTCATAAATCCATTACCCCCCACATGGCTGCTGGCCTTGTAATACAAATACATAAATACCTTCTGTATACATGTAAATCACACTGGAATATGTTACACTATGACATTTAACTATAAAACATATATTATCACAGCAAACATTATAATAACTAGGAATAAGGCGGTCCTTATTCCTGACCCCTCCCCCTTTTAAGAGACGGCAAGGGAGATCGATTCACAGACCTCCTGAGCCCATCTCAATGCCTTCTCTAGGACAGGATTGTGAGTGGAGATCAGTCGACCTCTCACACAAAGGTCAATCATGTCAAGATCACTGGGAGCCATCATAGCTAAGCTCACGTAACAATGGTACAGTAGATGTCCCATTTTCTTAAGCAAGTCCTTTTCCCTCACTTCAGGAAATGTCTCAGGAAGAAGGCTCACCCCATTTACCCCGGAACTGTGGATATCTGGTGGGTCAGTTTTGATGTTGAAGGGCCTATCATCTCTGACCCCCCTCGCAACTGGTGACAAGATCCGCCTCAGCGCATCTCGACGTTGATTCTCCGCTGCTACATCCAGTGAGGTATCAGCCACTAGGTCACCATTATCAGTCCCATTTGTCAGTCCATAGTATGGGTGCTGTGGACCTGCAGTCAGTACGATCTCCATGACGGCGGCTGGACAAAGTGAAGGGGCTTTACTGGTTAGCTCCTCCATGCTTTGCTCAGTGTTTGACTTCTTGACAGGGAGATTGTCCTTCTCCCCAAGATTAACACAATTTACAGTCTCTGCCTCTGAAGATCCTTTCGTGGCTTCACTGTATTCCATGTGTCCTCAGCAATATTCACAAAGTCTATGCCTTTATCAACAATGTCAATACTTTTATCAGCAATGTCCATACCTCCATGTCCAGGGTCTTGGACACTAGAGTTCTCCACTGGATATGCATCCAGGTCTGCAACATAAGCAGAATCTTTGGCCCCTTCATCATGGGACCCTTTGGTTAGGTCACTGTCCCCCACCGCATCGCCTCTGTCAATGGGATCCTCACTGACAGTGTCCATGCATCCATTTCCTGGCCCTGGGACAATGGAATCTTTAATAACATTTCCCTCTTGCTTGCCTGTCTCTTGTGAAACACTGCAATTTTCCTCAGAAGATGCAGGTTTACAAGCGAGACCCTCCTGAAACTCCAGGAAGGAATTATGCAGAGAGATCAGGGTTTCTGAGACTTCTGTGTATTTGAAGCCGTCCCACAAGAACCCACAGGCCCACATGCCTTTAAATCACAGTCCTTGTCATAATCCCCGCACAGTACCTTGCTGGTTCTGCAAGTCTCCTCCTCTAGTGCTGCTGTGTTGTCCACAACTGGGGTATCCACATGCTGGGGTGTCCTCTGCCCCACATTGGTTCCAAGCCCCTCAGTGGTAGTCACCTCTTTCACCAGCAAAGTCCGCTTAAGAGCAGTGTCCTTGGTTTTGAGCATCTATCGAGATGCAGCTAACCCTGTTGGATGAGAGTGCTCATCCAGGTAGGTAGGTGTTATAATCCAGGTAGGTCTCCGGAGGCAAATGCGCCAAAGTTTCCAGGAGGTCTCCTTTCAGATGAAGAAGTGTGCCAGTGCTCCGAGGCCAATTGGAATCAAATGAGGCTCCCATCCACTCAAACTCTGTAGGAGCAAGCCCATTTAGCGTGCCACACTCTTCAGTGGTTGCCAAATAAATAGATAGAAAAAAGAAAAACAGGAAGGGGGCAGTTGTTTGCACGTATGTCTATAGAACAAAAATCAAACTGTGTTTGTCTTGTATGCTGGTTCACCTCGCAAGGTTTCTAACAGCCTTTAGTGTCAGGAATAATTCCATAAACCAGACACTAAAGCCTTAATCACATAAAAATAGTGATATCCCACTGCTGCGAACTAATATGTGAGGGATACCACCCCTGCCCGCTTGATGTCAACTACGTCGAGCTCACGAGATACGGCATGGTCACTGGTTACCAAGGCATTGCGTTACTCCCTCCTGGAGGAGCTAGTAAGGTCAGTCTTGGTACAGTTTTCACAGATTCCTCCTGTCCACACGGGCACAGAGAGGCAACAAGCTGAGAGAGCCTTTTCACTGCCACAGTGAAACAGCGCATTCTCAGACTGAAAAAGACTGCCACCAGTCCCTTGTTTAATATAAGCCCGGTCCGTTAACGGGATTATATAGGGCAAGAAACCAACCCGCGGTAGCGTATTGCTAGGCTGAAACACGGACATGGGGATTCGTGATTGAGATACAAGACAGCACAAGATTAAATTATATATTTAATCGCCTTAAGGGCACACTAGATAACAGACTATACACAAAGAATATATACAGTGGTCTGAGGTTACAAAAACTGGTAATATGGTACAACACGATTACACAGAGTACAAGTCAGTTACCGGGTAGATGAATGTTCCTTTGGTTTATGATGGTAGAATACTCCTTGGCTGCAGTCACGTGGGGGCAGTGATGTCAGCAGTTTCCAGGTCTCTCCAAACACATGGCACGATTTGACCCCCTTCCAGAGAAAGACACGCCTGCTTGCTGGCACAAGGCTTTTAAACTGTAGCTGGCCCCTCGCTTCCCGCCTTTGGGGAGGGTCCCCCCTCCCTGCTGAGCCTGGCAGCTCAATGACCCACAAAACACTTTAGGGTTCATAGCTCCAGACCAGAAGGTCACAGGGAGATAGTTCTGGGACCAACAGACCCAGCTGGGTTCCGGCTACAAGAGTCCAAGCCTGGTACCGTTATTGGGTTTCTGTTGGGAGATATGTATATCTCCCTTCCCTGGCACCCAACCTCCAACCTATGGACATGGGCATGTTCATCTTTGCCCCAGGATCACATAAATATATTTGACTTAAGTCTGGGATGGACGGGGGATTCATTATTCCTTATGAACTGCCTGTTCCATGATGTCTGGGGCAGGGAAATGATAGATCTGGGCAAGAGCTGAGACCCCCTTGAGCGGTTTTCCTGTAGGATTAGCTGGCCTCCGTACTGGCTGATTGAGGTGTGAATTTGTACGCATGTGACCTCCTTGAAGCCAGAACCCCTGTGGAGTTCACTACCTTTGCTATCTTTCAGCAAATGCTGGGTGTGGAGACATGGCTGATAGTAAATATTAATGCATATTCCTCACAGTAGTAAACTTTAATAATGATGAGTGGCCACTAGAGGTGTTCCTTGGCAGTAATGTAAATACTGCCTTTCTTTCTGAAAAGACAGTGTTTACATTAAAAAGCTTGCAGAGACATGCTATAGACCAGGGCTGGCCAACCTGTGGCTCTCCAGCTGTTGTAAAACTACAACTCCCACCATGCTTTGCTGTAGGCTGATACCTGTAGGCAGTATGGGCATGCTGGGGGTTGTAGTTTTGCAACAGCTGGAGAGCGTCAGGTTGGCCAGCTCTGCTATAGACACCAGAACTACTACGTTTAACTGTTGTGGTTCTGGTGACTATAGTGTCCCTTAATATAGAGGGGAAAAAAAGGAATCAGCACAAAAGTATCAAATAAAATGGCTGTATCATTATTCTAAAAATTAAAAAAGCACAACTTCTGCCACAAGTATATAGTATGCAGAAAACTTTTTTTTTCTTACAATGTGCAGATAGTATTGTACTACTAACCCCTCCATCCACCCCTACATACAGGATAATACAGCGCCACATATCTCTGACATCCAGTGATGTCTCTTTGATGTAGATGTTTTCTTTCCTAATCTTCTCCTTTCAGACCTTCAGACCAGACCACCATTTTCAGCCATTTATCATCTCTGTAGTTTGACAAACAAAATCTTAGTTTACTACTTTTCCATCATCCTCCCATCTTCTGGACAAATCATCCTATCACCCTCAATACTGTGCCACTGTGCTCCCCAATACTATACTGCATAAACAGATAAACCCCCTGATAATAGTAGTACCATGCAGATAGTGCCCTTCAGTAATTATTGGCACACAGTGCCCTAAAATAACTGCGCCCAGCAAATAGTGCCCCTGACACTAATAGTGTAAACATAACGTCCCCCAAAAATAATTGTGGTAAGCTGATACTGTGCCAAGGTGCCCCCACAATAATAGTGGTCCCAAAAGTCCCACTAATAGGAATAATTCTCTGCTAGAGCACACATGGTAGTAATAGTGCTCCTACAGTGCCCACAACATGTCCCCACTGTGCCCCAGAAGTAATAATGCTCCCATAGTGCCCTCCAGTAGTAATAATTCTCCTTATAATGTGCCAGTGCAAAAAATATCCCCTTTTAATGCCCCCAGTTGAGCTAATGTCCCCATAGTGCCCCCATAATGTGCCAGTATAAAATACCCCTGTATAGTACCCCCAGTAAATGCCCCATAGTGCTCCTCTCCCCCTTCTTCCTAGTGCTCCCCATAATGTACCAGTATAAAATGCCCCATATATAGTCCCCAGTAGATGTCCTCAGTGTCCCCCATAATTTGCAAGTATAAAATACCCCTTCTAAGTGCCCCCCATAGATGAGCCCATAGTACTCCTCTCTCCCCTTCCCCATAGTACCCACCATAATGTGCCCCAGTATAAAATACCCCTTTACAGAGCCCCCAATATAAAATACCCCTTCTTTGTGGCCTCAGTAGATGCCCCCATAGTGCCCCCAATAATGTGCCAGTAAAAAGTGCCACCAATAATGTGCCAGTAAGAAATGCCCCCACAGTGCCCCCCAATAATGTGCCAGTAAAAGGTGCCCCATAGATGCCTCCCAATCATTTGCCAGGAACAAATGCCCCCATAGATGCTCCCCAATCATGTGCCAGTAACAAGTCCCCCCATAGATGCCCCCATCTTGTGCCAGTAACAAGTGCCCCCATAGATGCTCTCCAATCATGTGCCAGTAACAAGTGCCCCCATAGATGCCCACAATCATGTGCCAGTAACAAATGCCCCCATAGATGCCCCCAATCATGTGCCAATAACAAGTGCCCCATATTTCCCCCAATCATGTGCCAGTAACAGGTGCCCCCATAGCTGCCCCCGAATCATGTGCCAGTAATAGGTGCCCCCATAGATACCCCTCAATCATGTGCCAGTAGTAGTACCATATAAAAAAAAATTAATACTTCCCTCCATCAGGCTGCCAGCGATGCGATGCAGGCCTCTTCCGGCGACATCATCGCGCCGCCTGAACCAGCTTTCTGTTACAAAAAAAGACAGGACCCTTAGACCATGTCTAGATTTTCGGGAACTAAATCTCATTACTGTCCGTGATCCTTATCCTCTTCCCTTGATCCCGGATTTATTTGATCAGATTGTCAGAGCCAAGGTGTTTTCTAAGTTGGATTTAAGAGGGGCTTATAATCTGATAAGAATCAGGGAAGGGGTTGAATGGAAGATGGCCTTTAATACCCCTGAGGACCACTTCGAGAACCTGGTCATGCCCTTTGGTTTGACTAATGCCCCGGCAGTCTTCTAGCACTTTATCAATGACATTTTTCAACATTTGATGGGGAGGTTTGTTGTTATTTACCTCAATGACATACTAATATACTCATCCGATATGGAGACTCATCAGGATCATTTAAGACAAGTATTATCGATCCTTCAGGAGAATAAATTGTATGCTAAGTTGGAGAAATGTGTGTTTGCTGTCCAGGAGCTGCAGTTTACTTACTTTCTGCCTCAGGTTTTTGCATTGATCCTGAAAAGGTCCGTGCGATACTGGAATGGGATCGGTCGGAGAATCAGAAAGCTCTGATGCGGTTTTTGGGTTTTACTAATTATTGCTTGCACTATGTTCACTGATAGAAAGAACGCTGCACGCTTCTGTTTGCGCGCGTGCAGCTCATAGAGATGCAACCTCTGACACTTGTTTGCGGCCGTCTCGCGGCTGCTTGGCCGCCGATCTCATATCAAAGTCGCCACTCCCACTGGGCGGAGCTTCATCGGCAGGCGGTGACGTCACCAAAAAGGGGAGGTGAAACGTCCTGTTGATCCGCTCTGTCTGATCTCCTGTGCTAACCGCTGTTGTGGGTATGTTTAACATGGGCAAGAATTGCCTTCATCGTAAGGGAAACAATGAAGATTGGTACCATTTCATAGGTGATAGTTGGACAATAAAAAATCAGCACATAGGTGAACTCTTATATATTTAAATTTTCAGTCCCATATATCATTCCTTAAAACTAATGACATATAGGATAATATTATAGCCATCAGAGGATATAGGGAATACCATATCTGTATATGGATTCAGAATCCCTATACTCCCATAGCTGTTAGAACTGCATGCGTTAGTAGAGCATATTCCTGAGATAGTATATAGGGCATCTCATGTATCCTGATATCTATATGGTGTGGTGACTGACCTGTCACTGTCATGTAATTCCCATCACACGTTGTTGTGTGAATGGAAATTTAAGAGGAGGGGGGGGGGAGGATTCTATCAGATGAAACAAGTATAAGATATATAGTCATTTAAACCGAATGGTTTCACTGTTCGCAATGTGAAAGTCCATTGAGCCTCTTTCTTCAGTAGTAGATTGTCTATATCTCCACCTCTTGGGGATCCTCTGACGTGTTCTATGCCCTGAAACGAAATGCATTGTTTCACTCCTGGATGGCATTCCGTCACATGCGGGGCAATGGGCGTATCATCCTCATTTGCGATGTTTAACAAGTGCTCACCAATACGTCTCCTAAACTCCCTCTTTGTTTTGCCTACATATTGTTTTAGGCAGATGCACGTGGCCACATAGATCACCCCTACCGTTTTGCAATTTATAAAGGACCTAATTGTGAAATCTCGTCCTGTGGTTGTGCATTTTACCATGTTTCCCTTTTTGATGGCTTTACAGGCAATGCACTTGCCACATTTAAACTAGCCGGGTGGTCTATTTGGAAGCCACGTAGATTGTATTGAGGGACTGTATAGGCTGTGCACCAATTGATCTCTCAAGTTGCTTCCTCTTCTATAAGTGATCAGTGGAGATTCACTTATAAGATGTCCGACTATCGGATCTGATTTGAGGATGCTCCAGTTCTCCCTGATGATGTTTCTAACCTCCTTATTGGCCTGGTCATAAGTGCCTATAGTTCTTATTTTATTGTCTATAGTTCTTTTTTTAGGAACCAGGAGGTCATCTCTATTACTGGCTGAAGTGTGCTGGTATGCTTCAGCGAGACAGGGGCCAGGGTATCCTCTCTGACTAAACCGTTTTTGTAAATCAGAGGATGCTCTCTTGAAATCAATCCATTCAGAGCAATTTCGTCGGGCTCTCAGATATTGCCCCTTAGGTATTCCAAATTTTCATTAACTAATTTTCGTAACAATTTTTCTGGAATTATCAATACTGATGCATAAATCCAGGAACGTCAGTTGCATACTGTTGATCTTACTCGAGAAGAATAGGCCCAGATCATTTTGGTTGAGTTCCTTCACAAACTCACTGAAGGCCGTGCTGGTGCCGTTCCACAGAATAAACACGTCGTCTATGAATCTATCCATAGGATAATAGACGACGTCCATTGTTCCATCGCCTCACTGAAAACGCATTCTCTCTCCCACCAGCCCAGGTAGAGGTTGGCATAAGTCGGGGCACATGGACTTCCCATGGCCACTCCCCTGAGCTGGTGGTAGAACTTGCGATCAAAGGTGAATACGTTATGATTCAAGATGAAGTAGAGTAGCTCGATCACAAAGCCATTGTGATTGGCTAAATGTGATCCTCTTTCAGTGAGAAATGCTCCCACTGCCTGGCAACCTCTGTCATGGGGTATTGAACTATACAGAGCCTCTACATCGAGGCTTGCCAGTAGGGTGCCCGGGTCACAATAGATGTCATTAAGGCGTCTCAGGACATCCATAGAGTCTCTAACATATGATGGAAGGTTTAAGACAAAGGTTCTCAACACCTCATCTACATATAGACTGATTTTCTCTGTCAAGCCACTAATACCAGACACAATGGGCCTGCCCTTCAACGGGCTCAGCCCATTGTGAATCTTAGGTAGACTATAAAATGCTGCTGTAACAGGATATTCTGGTAGCAGAAAAGCAAATTCAGTCTTGTCTATGAGGTGTTGTTGCATAGCTTTATTAAGAATGCCCTTTAGTTCATTTTTGAACACTTCCATCGGATTGTGCTCTAGTCGCCTGTAACAGGACTTATCATCTAGAATCCGCATGCACATCTCTACATATTTACAGTCATCTAGAACCACCACATTGCCCCCTTTATCAGAGGGCTTGATAATTATAGTGGTGTCCTTTTTTAGTATGTCCAATGCAGTCTTTTCTTCTTCTGTGACATTAGATATGTGAGGTTTATGCATGCGGAGTGATCTAAATTTTTCTGTGGTCACGGTGAGGAAAGCATCCAGTGAAGGGTATTCATTTATGGGTGGAGGTCTACGTGAGGGTAGGCGAAGATTTGTAAATGGGCCCTGACCAATTTCTCTCTCGCCCTCCTCTATAAGGCCCGCTAGGAGTCTTACATCCTGTAATTCCTCTGGGTCAATGCCTAGTTTATGGGATTGTTCGTTATCATTGGTGAGGAAGAATTTCCGCCATTTTAGCTTCCGTATAAAGAAATTCAAGTCCTTCACCCAGTTGAATGGGTTGTAGTGGCAGTCAGGGACAAAGAATAAACCTTTACATAGAACATCCATTTCCACGTCAGATATATGGCGTTTAGAGATGTTAATGACTTGTAATTTATCAGTCTCTTTCTTTTGTTCTAATTGCCCCTTCTGTTCCTCAAAGGGTATTCTGAGGTCGTTGGCATAGACCCTAAAAAACCACCTCTATTCCCCCTTTCACTGCCTCCACGGCCACGGCCACGACTCCTGTAGCCCCCTCTCTTTCTCCCTCTGTTTCCAAAGTTTTTAGATTGACTGTCAGATTCAATGTCACAGTCCGAGGATGACTGTTCAGCTTCACTTTCACTCACAGCTTTTCTGTCTGTTTTAATGAAGTCAAATATTTTTCCTTCTTTAAAATCCTTTGTGTCCCTTATGAATTGAAAATGTTTCTTTTCTTTTAGGAACCCAGTGAATCTTTCTACAGATTGCTGAAGCACTAGTTCTCTTTTCTCAAAATCTGTGACAGCAGCCAATTTCTTTGCTGACTCAATGCATTCCTGGAGCTCAGATGTATTCTTAGATAGTAGCTCCCTTTCTTCTTCTAGGAGTAATTTCATAAGTCTATGAGATGACTCAATGGACTCTTTCTCCCATTTCTTCATAAATGATTCTGATCTAATTCTCCCATTTGGTAGAATCGGATTTCTCAACCCCCATGGAACTATATTATTTTTGAGATAGGTTTCTAAGGTTTGTACCTCCCACCACGAACGCACCTGGTTTTTGTAAACTCTGGTGAGGTTTTTGAACACAGAGTTTACACTCAGTGTTTTAGATTGTGCTGGTAATTCTTTGTCCGAGAACACCTCTTTAGGATTTCCCAACCATTTTTCAATGTTAAAATCCCCCGATAAGAAGCCTGCCATACTCTGTCGGAAAGACTTGTACAAGGTGTAACTATGAACAAAATTTTGCGTATATATGCGAAAAATGTGTTTAACTGCAGTTAAACACATTTTTCGCATATATACGCAAAATTTAGTTCATAGTTACACATTTTACTAATTACTACAGAAAATGTATCCTGAATTATTCCACTATTGTCAAGCCTTTGACTGATATGACTAGGAAGGGTGTGGACTTCTCAGTCTGGTTGGAAGAAGCATTACAGGCTTTTTCTGCTATAAAGAAATGTTTTGCTTCCGCTCCCATTCTGATGCAACTCGAGGTGTCTCAACCCTTCATTGTGGAGGTGGAGGCTGATGCGTCAGAAGTGGGAGTCGGAGCAGTTTTGTCGCAGGGTCCCTCTCCTAGCAAATGGCGACGCTTTTTTTCAAATAAACTTTCTGCTGCCGAAAGAAATTATGATGTTGGGAATAGAGAGTTGCTGTCCATAAAATTTGGCTTTGAGGAGAGGCGTCATTGGCTAGAAGGAGCGATTTATCTGATTACGGCAATTACTGACCATAAGAATCTGGCTTACCTGCAATGACCATCTGGCCGGCCTAGGGTTCAGACGCTTGACTGATTGCAGGTAAGTCAGCAAGTCAGATCTTCTCAGGTCTCTCACAGGGCAGGGTGTGACAGTACCCCCCTTCTACGAGTGACCCCCGGGCACCCAGGACCAACCTTATCCGGGTGTGCCCTGTGAAAGGCCGGCCTAGTGTTCAGATGCTTGACTGATTGCAGGTAAGGCTACTTTCACACCTGCGTTCAGGTGTCCGCTTGTGAGCTCCGTTTGAAGGGGCTCACAAGCGGCCCTGAATGCAGCCGTCTGGCCCTAATGCATTCTCAGTGGAGGCGGATCCACTGAGAATGCATCCGTCTGCCAGCGCTCAGCCTCCGCTCCGCTCAGTGAGTGGACACCTGAACGCTGCAAGCAGCGTTCAGGTGTCCGCCTGGCCGTGCGGAGGCGAGCGGATCTGTTCCGACTTATAATGGAAGTCAATGGCATTTTTTTCTAATTAGTTTGAATCTTCCGCCAGATAGAAGACAACAAAGAAGAGAATCTCGACTCTTCAGGTATACCAGAAGATTCAGTCCCAGAAAAAGTACCAAACTGAGGGTAAAAACCATATGCGCCAAAAATGGTGACTTATCAGTGGACTCCAGTCTACGGGTTATTCAAGGCAAACTCAACCAAGGACAAAAACGAAGACCACTCTTCCTTTTTTGACGTTTTTGACCTCAGGGCGATAGGTCACCACAAAATTAAATCTGGTAAAAAACAATGACCATCTGGCCGGCCTAGGGTTCAGACGCTTGACTGATTGCAGGTAAGTCAGCAAGTCTGTCAGATCTTGTCAGGCCTCTCACAGGGCAGGGTGTGACAGTACCCCCCTTCTACGAGTGACCCCCGGGCACCCAGGACCAACCTTATCCGGGTGTGCCCTGTGAAAGGCCTTCACAATGCGACTACCTGCAATGGCCTTCACAAATATATAAACGGATGGCTGATAAGAGACGTATGACTGGTCCGGACCTGTGTGTGAGTGATTTGGTGTGGTTGTCTACTAAGAACATTAAGTTGAAAGTACCTTCTTGGAAGTTGGGCCTTACAAAATCTCGTCCATTGTTAATCCGGTTGCGTTTTGTCTGGAACATCTGTAGGCCTGGAAGATCCATAATGTGTTTCACAGGTCTTTGTTGAAGAAGTATGTTGAACCTGCTGAACCATCTCCTTTACCACCTCCTCCTGTCATGGTAGATGGTAATCTGGAGTTTCAGATCTCCAGAATACTCAACTCGCTGCTCTTCGTGACTCCCTTCAGTACCTTGCGCCATGGAAAGGATACGGCCCTAAAGAAAGAACTGATGTCAATGCTAGTCGCATTGTGAAGGCCTTTCACAAGGCACACCCGGATAAGGTTGTTCCTGGGTGCCCGGGGGTCACTCGTAGAAGGGGGGTACTGTCACACCCTGCCCTGTGAGAGGCCGGAGAAGATCTGACAGACTTGCTACAAGTCTATGTGACAGATTGTTCTGTTTCTCTTTGTGGTGTATCCCACCTCCCCACAGGTTCTGCTCATTAGCTATTTAGTGGTGCTATTTATACCCACCTCTAACTATAGCCCTTGCGGTTTATATTTGCTTCTGGAGTCCTCAACTGCTGTTTGGTGGATCTCCTGCTCCCCGTCGGTCTTAAGCTAAGTTATATTCCTTCCCTTTTGTTGTTTGTTCTGGCTAGGCCTCAGGAAGACACTGGTTCCTGCACCAAGGGATAGGAACCGGTTGTCTGTTCTCCAGCTTCCTAGCTGAGGGTTTGTTACAGTTTCAGCTAGGCTTAAGTTCCAGCGCATGAGCACTTCCACCTTTAGGATTTGCTCATGCTGTCAGCAGACAGGGAAAGAGGGATTGGTGACCTTTCCCTGTTCCCTAGCTTTGGGGCCTAGCCTGGTGTGTTGTGGCTTTTGTTGTATTTGGTTTGCTTCCCTTCCCTCACTTACTGTGACAGCTGGCCGGAGAGGAAAGCTTGTCCAGGGCAAACTCGGTCAGTTGCAGCCACAAATCAAATTTTGCTGCCCAATAGTCCAGGGGATCTTCAATGTGGGGTGGCAGGGTGCACTACAAGTATGCCACAACCTGCTGGTTCAGGTATTGCTCTATGTCTACCTGCTGCTGCTGGTGAGTAGTTTATTCAGTAGGCGGGTAAAGAAAACGTCTCATCAGCGATTCTAAACTTAAGTTGCTGCTGATGGAGCTGCTACTGCTCCCCCCCCCCCCCCAGCAGCCATGGCAGTGGAATGTGAGTGCAGAGGGACCCCCAGTCAGACCTGTGTGAGGATGGGTGATGGCGCACATAGCCAGTGACTACATTAGATGTCTCAATAGTAGTTCAGTTTTTCCTCCCTCTCAGCGGGTGTAAAAAAGGCCCCCATTTTCGACCGGTAGCAAGAGTCTAACATAGTGGAGAGCCAGTAGTCATCCCTCTGCCAAATGGTGACAATTCGGCTGTCATTACACAAGCAAGTGAGCATGCATCGGGCCATTTGCACAAGTGACTCGGAGGGACTACCTGCCTACATCTCCCCTGCATACTGCCGCAGTGTGTCTGGGTCCTCTGCCTCGTCTTCCTCATCACCCTGTAGCTGCTCTGGCTGGTCCTGCTCCTCCTCTCCTGTCACCTGTGTAGAAAAAACACCAATTTCTCTACACATTGCTTGTGCTTAAATGTCCTCCTCCTCCTCTAGTTCAGCCCCCACAGGGCTCATGTGGCCTTGTGGCCTTAAAATGTAGTTGCCACTTCTCCTGCCCCTGGTCAGCCATATTTAGCAGCATCTGTCCCAGGACATGAATCAGTGGAATGACGTTGTTCATCCCGTAGTCCTGGCAACTGACAAATAAAGTGGCCTCCTCAAAGGGCCCGAGCAAACGGAATGTGTCACGCATGAGCTGCTATTGGCTAACATCAAAGTTACACAGGGGAGTGCCTCTGTTTACCTGTATCATCAAGAAATCGTTTATGGCCTTTCTCTGTTCTTATAATCGGTCCAACATATGGCGGGTGGAATTCCAACGGTTGGAAACGTTACATATCAGCCTATGTTAGGGGACGCCGTTCTGCCTGACATTCTGTATAATAAAAGAATAAAATTAAAATAATAACCCCCAAAAAAGGCCGTAGTACAATGTAGTTTTACCGCTGAATGGCAAATTAAGACATATTTTTTTATCCTATTACTACCACGTAAATGGCTGCAGTACAATGTAACAATAAATATATTTTTTTTTCTGATTAATAACCCCCTCAAAAAAATAACAATCATAATTCGCCACAGAACGGATAATAGAAAGTAGGTTTATTTCCCTTCAATACACCTCATAAATGGCTGTAGTACAATGTAACTTCACCGCAGAACCTCAATTAAAAATGTGATTCGTTACCACGAAGCGTGAGGAAATTCGGCTTCGGTGCGAATCAAATTTTTCCTGAAATGTGGATCGAATTCCACTTCGTCAACTTCAATTCGCTCATCTCTAATTGTGATGATTATGATTTATGGATTGTGCAAAACCTACCTGCAATTTAAAAGTGTTTTCTGGGATTTTAATATTGATTTCCTAATCCTTTAAATGGTCCCTCAGTTTGATTCAGTAGGCTACACAATCTTGGGGACGACTGCTGACTTGACAGTTTTCCTGAAGATGTTTACACCCTCCACAAGCAGTGCAAACAACAAAAACTCATCGCTAGAGCAGCTGTCTGTTCAGAGATAGCTTGTATCCAAGCATATTAATAGAAAGTTGAGTGGAAGGAAAAAGTTTGTTAGAAAAAGGTGCGCAAGCAACTGGGATAACCACAGCCTTAAAAAGATTGTCAAGAAAAGGACACTCAAGAATTGGGGGGGGGGAGAGATTCACAAGGAGTGGACTGCAGCTGAAGTCAGTGCTTCCAGAGCCACCACACACATACGTATCCAGGACTTGAGCTACAACTGTTGCATTCTTTGTGTCAAGCCACTCATGACATAGAGACATTGTCAGAAGTGTCTTACCTAGGAATGCATGATTTTCATTAGGTGCCGTGGCTTATATGTATATAATGATCAATGGCAGTGGAGCCTCTGCAGAGGGGAGCAAGTGCTGTACATTGAGGAGAAAATACTTACCTTTCCATCCTGTGGGGCAAGCTCATGAGGAGCCGGAGCAGAGGAGGGGAGTGGTAGTGACTCTGGCTGTCACAGTCAATCACGTCAGCTGTACTCACACCATTGCTCCCTAGGGCCGTGCAGTAAAAGGAAGGGGACACCCTTTCTTACCTTGAGGCACGCCCTGATTTTGGAGCTCCTGTCTGATGGTAGTTGGGGTGCCCATAATATTAAGATAATGGGTGCCAGACAGGGCGTGCACAGTACAATGGCCAGCATATGGTGGAGTCAGAAAACCAGGCCAAAGGTATAAGAATAAATGTATCTCTTTACTGTAGTCCAAAATGGGAGTTGTAATAGATCCAACTATATTAGTCACAGTTCCAACTGTACACAGTGCAATTCAAACTCAGATAGCGATGTATGGATTTAGGTAAGGATGGGAGTTATGGCCCTCTTTGTTCTCATCTTTCTAAAGTCTCTCTCAGTAGAATCTATGGTGGGCAATAGTACTCTTGAACTGATGGCTGTAGTGTCCACTGTGGGATACAGAGTTTTGAAGGCACATCTGGCCAGGGCATGTCCAAGTGTGAAGGGTGTCTTAATATTGTCCCCCACAGAAGCAAAGCCTGAATGTCTGTGGTAGCAGGATAACTTGCTGATTCAGTGTTTAAAGTTCTCCTATTTCTCTCCTTTGTCTCTTTCTCTTTGTTTCTGTTTACACAATGATCTTGAACTTGCTTGGGCCTAAGAAAAGGTAGCATGAGGCACTGCTTCCTTCCTATGTAAATATGTGGCCACAGAATGAGAGAGGCGCTTATAGGGTAAATAAGTAAAGGTGGAACAGCGTCCTTTAAACTGAGGTGAATATGTGATGCTCACCTGTTCAGGTTGCACCGAATTGGGTTCAACCGTGATGAAGGTCCGCTGGATGAACTGGGTATCAGGTTGGAGCTGTCGTGTCCAGAAGAACCTAGGGTGAGGGCCAAGTTGCCACTTGGTTGAGTACTGGAAATAGTAACGGTGCCCGTCACGATTATGGTGATCTGGCGAGCTGGTGGATGTGAGGCACAAGTCACAACCGGATATGGAATGTACAAGTTTATTGACAGACAAAGCATTTCGGGGTACGCAATACCCCTTTATCAAGTCTACAGGAAACATAAACCATAACAAAAAAGTATGTACATGTACAGTTTGTACTTAAAGGGGGGGAAATTCGTTGGCATAAAAAGCGAGGGTTCGATAAAACTCACAATAATAGTAGTAATAAGAGTGGATGTGTCATCCAATTAAAACAGTAGAATGGAATAAAAAGTGCTATGTTCAGAAGGCAGAATGTAGAAGAGAAGAATAATAGTGATGAGCGGGAGGTGCCATATTCGATTTCGCGATATTTTGCGAATATTCGATTGAATATTCGTGTTATATTAGTCGAAATCGAATATTCGTAATTATTCCAATTATCGCGAATAATATGCGATTTAATTAATCGTGTATTGCGATTTTTTCATTTTTTTTCTTTTGATAGTATAAGGCAACGTTCCTATGACTAATTGACTATGGCTAGGCTAATATGTGTATTCTATGAATATTCTTAATATTGCTCTAACGTCGTCTTTTAGAATATTCGTAATATTCTAAAAGACGAAGTTAGAGCAATATTACGAATTTCCGTAAAATACACATATAGATTGTAATTTAGCTAATATAGTGCTATAATCCTTTTTTTTTTCTCAAATTTTTTTTGCCTCTTATGTAAAATATGTACACTATTAAAAAAAATACTATAGCAGTATATTAGCTAAATTACAATCTATGTGTATTTTACGAATATTCTTAATATTGCTCTAACTTCGTCTTTTAGAATATTCGTAATATTGCTCTAACTTCGTCTTTTAGAATATTACGAATATTCTAAAAGACGAAGTTAGAACAATATTAAGAATATACGTAAAAAGTTGAAATCGCTATTCGATTATTATAACCTGAAGGAATCGAATTGCGATTTCAACTTATACAGTTTGGTTTGTTATCGCGATAATACGTCATTTAAATAATCGTGTTTGTGCGTCCGTATGTGCGTGCCTGTCTTTGTCTTTGGATCGCAAGGGGAGTGGAGAGAGACAGAGATAAGTTTATTCGAAAATGGCAAAGAGCAATTTCAATCAAGAAGAGCTGGAAGCTTTGATCACTGTAAGTAATTCTACCGAAAAAAGTATGTCACTCTTAAAGGGGCGACCACAGTTCTAGTCACTGTTAAAGGGGCGGTCACTATTCAAGTCACTCTTAAAGGGGCAGCCACAGTTCTAGTCACTGTTAAACGGGCGGTCACTATTCAAGTCACTCTTAAAGGGGCGGCCACAGTTCTAGTCACTTTAAGAGTGACTTGAATAGTGACCGCCCCTTTAAAAGTGACTAGAACTGTGGCCGCCCCTTTAAGAGTGACTTGAATAGTGACCGCCCGTTTAAAAGTGGTGGCCACAGTTCTAGTCACTGTTAAAGGGGCGGTCACTATTCAAGTCACTCTTAAAGGGGCGGCCACAGTTCTAGTCACTCTTAAAGGGGTGGTCCCTATTCAAGTCACTCTTAAAGGGGCGGCCACAGTTCTAGTCACTCTTAAAGGGGCGGCCACTGTGGAGTTTAGTTCTTATATTTGCCTTGAATATAAATGTTTTTATTTATTTTTTTCTTTCATATAGTTCCATAGGGAACTATATAAATATCTACTCTTTTACCGTTTTGATATTACATTATATTTTTGATGGTTGACATGACTATAATTACTAATAATTGTATTTTACAACTTTGGGATTACATCCTTTCATTGTTAACTTGCAGACTATGTTGTAGAAGGGATACGTTGATATAAAATGCCGTCTTGAGAAGCAGGCCATAGTGCGGAAAGAAGCACGCCGGCTGTGGCACCTGCATGGAAAAATTCACTCCAAAAATTCCATGCTAAATAAATGGTCGGACCTCAAACGGCACAAGATGGATCTTATCAAAGAGGTCAGAGACAAAAACTGTCCTGGTACGATGCTTACATTAATTTTCTATCACCCACCTATTGTTATTTATGTGTTCAGTTATGCAAATAAGTATTTCTATCCCTTTACAACTGATAACTTAGTTCAGTGGTGTCGAACCGATGGGACGGGTGCTAGAGGCGGCACTCAGAGCCCTCTCTGTGGGCCGCATACCCTTGAAAAGGCCTAAGGCGTACTAATCGGCTTTAGACATTTCCTACCATACAGTGTTAAAGATGTGTGAATTTTATTCTATATTTTGTATATCTAGGATTGTAATGAGTTAACTTTTTCTACTTCCAAGTGCCCACCCACCCCCCTCTTTGTTTCAAGACTGGAGAGGAGAGAGAGGGGGGCAAAGAGCTGTGCTGTGGGAAGTGTCTGATTTCTCATCTTTCTACAGGTGTGCCATAGAGTGTCAGGCATTGCCTTATGCATGAACAGGTGGAATGCGTAAGCCAATCATATGGCTTGATGATATGTATATATTATTCACTGCCTATAGAGAAGCACCTCCTTGAAGTGTCACATATGACGTAGGCAGTATTCTTGTTGGGATAAACTCCATTACAAAATGGCGATGGTAACCAGATGTTTACATTAGTTCACATTCCAAAGTGGTACTCACTGCGCAGATGTTGAAGTGTTATCTCTGTTTCTCTTATCACTTTTTCCTTTTTGACCAATGAAACAATGTTTTAGCCTCAGAGAGGACTGCACTCTTTTGAAGATTTATATACGCTTAGTCCATGTAATAAAGTTAGAGATTGCTTTGACCAACTTCTGTGTCAATGTTCAGTCTCTCAGCCACGCGTGGATATTAACCCCTGGGGGGTACATTGATCTGGAACACCAGAGTGTATCTAAAATGCCCTAATTTAGGGTGGTTTTAACAAATGGCACCCCAGATTGGATTCTGAGCGAACGTAGCATCAGACAGCTGACAAGACGGGCCCCTGAGCTTGATGAACGGCAGAGGAGAGAGGATTGCAACCTCAAAGAAAGGTGAGAAAACTTTTTATCTCATCTGCCTTTCTGCTAGTTACTTCGTCATGCTCAGATAGCTCAGTCTGCTGTGAGGTGGTACCGATGTAAGTATTTTAGTCGGCTGTAATGCTGAAAGCTTGGATTCTACAGAACCAATAGTCTGAAATCATAGATCACTCTGGTGTGTATATGTTTTGTGTGTGTCTGTGATTTATGTGAGGAGTGAGTTGAGCACAGACAGTAAGACCACAGACAAAGGGAGGGGACAGTAACCTCCTGGTTGGGAAGGGGGCGATGTAGCGCCGAGGTGTGGGACAAAGGAACTCCGGCTGACCTGACCAGGAAGATGCGTAGAGCCGTATGACCTTTTGATCTAATGGAAGACTGCGGAGACTACCTGACCTGACCCTAGGAAGATGGTAGAACCTCTCATGACCTTTTAATCAAGGGGAAGACTGTGGTGATATTCTCTACCTGACCTGACCCCAGGAAGACGCGACGGAGCCTGCCTGACCCCTGGTTTTGGGGAAGACGTGCGGGGAGTCCCGACTGACTAGTCAGACGTGATAGTCAGATTTGAGCCAACCAGAGGGGAGGGTGAATCCTTTGTCTGCGGAAGAAAGGGCTAAAGGTGCTGATCACTCCTCTGTTTTGTGTGTGTGGCAGTCTGAAATACTGTTGTTTTGATATCTGTCAGTCCCAGCATGATGAAGGAGAAAATACAGCCCCTAGCTAGTAGCGAGGGAAGAATTGAAAGTTAAAATGTGAAAAAGAATGTTAGAGAAAGTGTAGACTCGGACAGAGGTCGCCCCTGGCAACAGGGATGAAGATCTGTAAGAATCTGTGAAGTTAGAGCTTACAGACTGTGGGCATCAGAAGTCCCGTGATTTTGAGGGGGGGGAGTTCTAATGAGTGAGAAACAGAACAGTGTCAGGATGTTAACTGATGGCATTAACAAGAAAGAAAGAAAGTGCCCCAGTGTCTGCAATCAGAACGGCGCTTGTGTTAAATGTTCCGAAACGAATCGGTTATTTTTTGTTACCCTAATAAAATGTGTGTGTTTAACTAGGGAATATCCTAGTGATTACAGCAGTAAAAGATGGTCAGTTAATGGATAGGTGTTGTATCCAGTGTGAGCTACAGAGACTCACTTCCCCCACCTTAACAGAAACATTCCTGAGATAAGAGGAGCAGACGAAGGAAAAAGGTGGGAAGGAATGAGGGAATGATGCAGAGTAAGTGATGTGTAATATATTATACAAGACAAAGAATTGTTCAATAATTTTCTTTCTTCTTTCCCAAGCAGTGTACTGTGGGAATCCAGCTTTTAACAAAATGACTATGATTCTAACATGTATATTGTCTTACAGCGACAGACCATCAGCAATTCTGGGTGTGGTGTGGCTATCTGTTTCCAGGAAAGCTGTGTTTGTCTGTGCTGCAAGTTTTGGGATGAAACGATGTGGATTGGAAGACAAATGATTCAGTGGAATGTGAATGGGTGTGGCTTTGAGTTGTGATTGAGGCGAATATGTGTGAAGACTGATGGAGGTTTTTAGCAGAGCTGTGAATGCAATTCAGTTTTTATGTATGAGGGCGTGGTTATGAGCCGTTTGTGGAAATTAGTACATGAAAATGTATATGAATGCGTATGGAGTACGATATTTGTTTTTGTTTTTTTAAATAATATGCGCATTGAGTATTTTATTTTATTTTTCTTGGAAGTTTTGGTGTTTTTATTGGTGCCAACAGCATTGATCAAGCTGTACATATTTATTTATTTTTATTTTTAAATTGAAGTCAATGAAAAGTTTCTTATGGGCCCTTTGTGTGTTCATGTCTGTATTGTCAGATCTGTTTGTTTCAATGTTTGAAGTTACGTGTTACATGTTAAGTGTTGTGCTTCACATCAGAGCTCTGTTCTCATGCTGGGACACTAATGACAGAAAGAAGGAGGACCACAGCGTCCGACTGAAGGGGGTGGACTTAGATGACTCAGAGCGGAGGGACAGGATAGGGGTGGACGTTACAGACAACGACAGCCCTTGTGCCCATCCCCTAGTTACAGACACTCCCATGGAAGATGAGAAGTCCTGTTTTGTTTTCCAGTCTATTAATTCTGCGATAGGAAAAGTTGGATACTTCTGTAAGCCAAAATGCAGAGTAACATCAAGCGGCATTGGGTGGTTCAGTGGTGCCAACCATAGGTAGTGTTCCTTTGGCATTGCTTCAGCCCTGATGTCAAACGCCTCATTGAAGTGAGGGAAAAAGTAAGTCTGCCACCCTATGGTGGGCCTGCAGAGTCTGTGGGACCCAGATCCCAGAAGAGAGAGTGTTGTGCTGTGTGTGGTACTCCTGGTCCACACCACAAGGGAGGATTGTATTCTATGTTGACCATGCCCGGATCACTGTCCGTCCCCACAGACACCCATGTTTTTTTTGTTTTTGTTTTTGTCATAAGGGGAACACAGACAGGTGAGGGGGGGGAGTTAGATCAAGATTAAGAAACAGGAAATCCAGTATCGGCTCTATCTTTAAACATTTTTAGCAGATTCAATCTGGCCCAATGATATCCCTCACTCTGGGTGATAAAAAAGTAGTCCCGTTTTTGATTGATACTGGAGCAGCCAAGACAGTTGTGCACAGCAAACATGGCCTCCCCTGATTTACTCTCCAAGGACACCAGCCTTTGGGTAGAAGTGGATGGGAAAGTAGTACGCTCACTTTTTTTCAACAGAAACCATCCATATTAGATTTGCCCCTAACCAAGATGTGCTTGCCCGTTTGCTGGTCAGCGGTAAGGCCCCTTGTTGCCTCCTAGGTGCAGATTTGTTTGCAAAAGTACATGCTGGTATCTCACATCAGGAGGACGGTACTGTGAAGCTTACAGGTGCCCTCCACGACCAAGAACTTTGTTTGTTGGCCATTAGTGATAAAATTCCCTGGTCCATGTTTGTATCAGTACTCCCAGAAGCTGAGAAAAGCAAACCACTCACCATTGGATGGTACATGACCTACATGCCGTTAATGAAGCCACAGTTTCTAACACCCACATCGTGCCCAACACACACAGACACCTTGTCGGCTCAGGTTCCCATTACCCCTACTCACTCCACTGTGATTGATTTGTCCTTTAGTCCCTACCGCCTCACAGATGACGTGGTAGATGCTTTTTGTGCCTAGAACTGGCAATTTTGTGTTCCCCCACACTGAGCCTATCAGATTATTACATTTAGATTGTATTGTTATGAAGTGAGTGGCCATGACTCAGCTGTCCTCACCCAACTGCATGGCCAGCAATAACGCCCCGTAGCATATTATTCAGTCAGACTTGATCCCGTGGCTAGAGGTCCCCCTTTCTGCACCAGAGCTGTAGTAGTTGTACTAGCTATGCTTGATGAAAGCTCTGAGATAGTTCTGAACCACAAAGTGATGGTGATATTACATCTATCCTCATGAACGTACAATCCAAATGATTGTTTTGTTGCCCATTATTGTTCCATTTTGTTGCCTGACAATGTTGCTCTCCAAAGGTGTAATACTTTGGACCCAGCCACCCTGTTGCCTCTGGACCAAGGGGGGAGGGAAGAGTTAGGGCACCGCACTTTAAACTTTTCTTTCAGATTCAAAGGAAGAGGCTCCTGACTGTTTGCAGATGA
Source organism: Bufo gargarizans (assembly GCF_014858855.1). NCBI lineage: Eukaryota > Metazoa > Chordata > Amphibia > Anura > Bufonidae > Bufo > Bufo gargarizans. The sequence goes on from NC_058090.1 coordinate 65,530,553, forward strand.
TGTCACAAGAGGTAAATCAGCCATTAGGTAATCTAGATCATGTGCTCTTTGTGGATGGATCGAGGTATGGCCAGGATGGCAGGTACTACACAGGTTGGGCAGTGGTGATTAAACGTGAACTACCACACTTGTCTGCTCAGAAGTGGAGCTAAAGACTCTGAAGATGGCTTGCAGATATGCAGATGGAAAAACAGCCACCATTTACACTGATTCCAGGTGTGCTTTTGGGATAGCCCATGACTATGGGCCCATATGGAAAGCCAGAGACTTCTTGATCGCTTCAGGTAAACCCATCGAAAATGGGGAAGCAGTGAGGTCTCTGATGGAAGCCCTCTTGTCACTAACATGAGGGGTGATAGCAACGAAAGGCCACTGTAAACGGATGCAGAGGAGGCAAAGGGGAAAGCCACGGCAGATCAGGCGGCAAAGATGGCTGCCAAATTACCTAAGCAGACCCCTGTCTTAAGTGGCCACAGTTAAGGTCCCTGAAATAACTCCTCCTGTCTCCCGAAAGTTCTTAAGACCTTACAGAACCAGATGGGGAAGGAGGAAAGGGACTGGTGGATGGAAAAGGGGGGACTACAAATAAGAAGGGAAACTTTACCTTCCCAGGTCCCTCTACTCCACGATGGCACAGGCAACCCATGGAGTGATGCACCAGACAAAAACTGCTATGTGTGATTTAGTACGTAGCATATGGTACGCCCCAGGGTTCAGCACTGTAACAGTCAGACATACTCAAGGATAAATGGTTTGTGCCCAGAACAACGTGGGCAAGGTGGTTAAGGTACCCAAGAAACACGTCTTGCTTTTTGTATCTGTTTCAACGTTTGCAGACTACCTTCAAATATCCAAGGTGGGCATGTATGAGTATGTATTGATATGTGATGACTTGTTTTCAGGATGGCCAAAACCGTACCCAAAGAAGTAAAGAAGATTATGGCTGAAGTTATGTGCAAGTACGGGGTACCTTAGATCATTGAAAGTGACACAGGTGTTCACTTCACAGGTGAAGTGATGCAGGAGATGACAAAGGTTTTGGGTGTAGGACAGGCCTTACATGCTTCGTACCATCCACAAAGCAGCAGTAGAGTAGGGAAAAGGAACTGAACGGGACACTAAGTTAAAGATTCAAAGCCTTAATAGAGTGCCTGCTGGTAGCCCTCTTTTAGTAAGGTATACGCCTAACCGTGAGACAGGCCTTTGTCCCTATAAGGTCCTTTTTGGGTCGGCCCCTAGAATAGGATTTTACTTCCCACAGCAGCTCCAGATGCAACATGGTTGTCTGACAGATTATGTGATCAGTTTTGTATAAGCATTTGACTAAAGTACATTTTCAAGTTTTTGCTTCACTTCCAGGTTTTGATAAAGTACCAGGAACCCACCCACTTGTGTCTGGAGATTGGGTGGTAGTAAAAGACACGTTAGAAAAGTCCCAAAACCCTGGTTTGATGGTCCATTCCGAGTGTTGTTGACCACAAGCACAGTGAAGCTCAAAGAAAAGCATAATTGGATTGATTTCAAGGAAGTGTTGAGGTTTTCCCTTGTGTGACTGTTGATCATGACTCAAAAGAATATGAAAAATTGTATGAAAACTTTGATCCAGAAAATCAGGAGCACTGATGACCTCCAGTCTCCCCCATATAATGTCAACGCCAGTTAGGCAAAGATCATCTGACTTCCCCTTGCTCAAATCCAGTGTCACGGGAGGCTGTTCGATAGGAATGGCTTGTCGTGGAAGCTGGTGAAGAGGAGGCGGAGCATTGGGACAGATGTTTAGGTTTAGGGAGAGAATGAAATTCAAGGGGGGACTGTTAAAGATGTGTGAATTTTATTCTATATTTTGTATATCTAGGATTGTAATGAGTTAACTTTTTCTACTTCCAAGTGCCCACCCACCCCCCTCTTTGTTTCAAGACTGGAGAGGAGAGAGAGGGGGGCAAAGAGCTGTGCTGTGGGAAGTGTCTGATTTCTCATCTTTCTACAGGTGTCCCATAGAGTGTCAGGCATTGCCTTATGCATGAACAGGTGGAATGCGTAAGCCAATCATATGGCTTGATGATATGTATATATTATTCACTGCCTATAGAGAAGCACCTCTTTGAAGTGTCACATATGAAGTAGGCAGTATTCTTGTTGGGATAAACTCCATTACAAAATGGCGATGGTAACCAGATGTTTACATTAGTTCACATTCCAAAGTGGTACTCACTGCGCAGATGTTGAAGTGTTATTTCTGTTTCTCTTATCACTTTTTCCTTTTTGACCAATGAAACAATGTTTTAGCCTCAGAGAGGACTGCCCTCTTCTGAAGATTCATATACGCTTAGTCCATGTAATAAAGTTAGAGATTGCTTTGACCAACTTCTGTGTCAATGTTCAGTCTCTCAGCCACGCGTGGATATTAACCCCTGGGGGGTACATTGATCTGGAACACCAGAGTGTATCTAAAATGCCCTAATTTAGGGTGGTTTTAACACAGCTTTGCAGGCACACTATTAACAGCACAGTCAACATATTAAATGTAGGCAGGCTGTTACAGCAAAATGATAATTGTATGGAAGACAGACTATACTGGTAATGGTAACGTTGGAAATTTGCAATAAATAATTTAGTTGGGTTTCTCTTCTGCCTAAAAGTTCTCTAGCACGAATTTGATAAATGTTGGGTCACATAGCTGATTATCCCTTTACAATATATACATACACTTACAGCGAGATACAGATATATGATGTAAACCCTTATCCAATGTCAAAACAGTTGACTTGGTCCACCTCATTTCAATAACCCTGCAACAGTACCTTCCGAACCAATACCCCCCGGTACCTCATCCTAGCTATTAACGTACTCAACTGTAAACCATCTGAAAGACTTCATTCATAGTTTTATCTAACACCAAATCATGTGAAATCAAACACAGGGGTAATCATTATCCCATCCAGATCCCACCATAGATTAATTTGTGTACTGTTAGCTTTTTTTTTTTGCTTTGCTTGTTTATCTTGTTATTTTTTTTTTTATGTGTTCATTACAGGGGTGCCTCTTCCAAAAGTGCGCCCTAAGCGCTCTAACAAGAAGGTGGTGGAAGAGAAGGCGATGACGGAGGATGAGGAGCAGGAAGAGGAGCAGCCAGGACCATCAGGGCATCAGGCCAATAGCCGACCTGAGGCAGTTCAGGTCCAGGAGGAGGAGGAGGAAGAAGACGAGGTGGTGACCACCCCCTGCCAGGAGGGTAAATATATTCTGTTGAGGTTTTAATTAAAAAAATGTCCCCACACACATACAGGTGTCAGTTTAGTCTTCACCACAGGCAGATTTGATTCAAGAAAACAATTATAAACAAGTTCAAGTTCAACCTCTAATTGTTATTCAGACTTCAGATATTGCATAACCTAAAGTCCCACACTTTGCGTTCACGCCAAGCAGTGTAACAAAAATATTAGTATATCACCACTCTTTAGGGTCTGTCAGAGACCATGCTCATTTCTCTGTAGGTTCAGTTTTCACATCTCCTGTCCACACTTGAAAAGAACAGCATTTTTAATCCAAACTTTGTTAAAAAGGCTTGATGGAGTACAGGAGTGACCTGTGCCACTATATCTGTCTGGGCTCAGTCCAAAAACACGGACCCTAATTAATTCCACGTTTTTTTTTACAGCTAGCTGATGTTACTCGTGTACTGATTTCCGTAAAGTATCTGAATGAGGCATACTGTTTAATATTGGATTTAACGAGCATCCAAAATATAAAAATTTTCTTAGACTAAAAAATAAAGTGCACAAAACAATATTAATATTTATCTAAAAAATGGTGTAAAAACTATGAAACTGTCAACAAAGAACGTACAAAACACAACAGTAATATAAAACATGAACACTATGAAGTAATTAATCTACATCAAAAGCATTAACTTAACTACTAAGTCCATAACCCTAAAAGCTAAAGAACTATTATTAATCCTAACTAAACCAATATATAATGGATTAACATAGTAACATAGTATAAAAGGCTGGAAAAAAAAAACATCTGTCCATCCAATTCGGCCTGTTAACCTGCAGGTTGATCCAGAGGAAGGCAAAAAAAAAACCTGTGAGGTAGAAGCCAATTATAACCACTAACCACTTTAGGGGAATAAATTTTTTTTTCCCAACTCCAATCAGGCAATCAGAATAACTCCCTGGATCAACGACCCCTCTCTAGTAGCTATAGCCTGTAATATTATTACACTCCAGAAATACATCCAGGCCCCTCTTGAATTCCTTTATTGTACTCACCATCACCACCTTCTCAGGCAGAGAGTTCCATAGTCTCACTGCTCTTACCGTAAAGAATCCTCTTCTATGTTTGTGTACAAACCTTCTTTCCTCCAGACGCAGAGGATGTCCCCTCGTCACAGTCCTGGGGATAAATAGATGATGGGAGAGATCTCTGTACTGACCCCTGATATATTTATACATAGTAATTAGATCTCCTCTCAGTCATCTTTTTTTAAAAGTGAATAACCCTAATTTTGATAATCTTTCAGGGTACTGTAGTTGCCCCATTCCAGTTATTACTTTATTGCCCTCCTCTGGACCCTCTCCAACTCTGCTATGTCTGCCTTGTTCACAGGAGCCCAGAACTGTACACAGTACTCCATGTGTGGTCTGACTAGTGATTTGTAAAGTGGTAGGACTATGTTCTCATCACGGGCATCTATGCCCCTTCTGATGCAACCCATTATCTTATTGGCCTTGGCAGCAGCTGCCTGACACTGGTTTTTGCAGCTTAGTTTGCTGTTTATTAAAATTCCTAGATCCTTTTCTATGTCGGTGTTACCCAGTGTTTTGCCATTTAGTATGTACGGGTGACTTGCATTATTCCTTCCCATGTGCATAACTTTACATTTGTCAGTGCTAAACCTCATCTGCCACTTATCTGCCCAAGCCTCCAGTCTATCCAGATCCCTCTGTAGTAGTATACTGTCCTCTGTAGTGTGTATATATATATATATATATATTTATATATATATATATATATATATATACAGTATACTGTCCTCTTCAATGTTAATTACTTTACAGTTTAGTGTCATCTGCGAAAATTGATATTTTACTGTGCAAGCCTTCTACAAGATCCTTAATAAATATATTGAAGAGAACAGGGCCCAATTCTGACCCCTGAGGTACTCCATTAGTGACAGTGACCCAATCTGAGTGTGTACCGTTAATAACCACCCTCTGTTTTCTATCTCTGAGCCAGTTACTTACCCACATACAGACATTTTCTCCCAGTCCGAGCATTCTCATTTTACTAACCTTTTATGTGGTACAGTGTCAGATGCTTTGGAGAAGTCCAGATATACGACATCCATTGATTCGCTGCTGTCAAGTCTAGAACTTGATCTGCTTTATACACCAAACAATGATTGTCTTGTAAAGTAGATTTAACATTTATATTTCCTTTACTTTTACAGCAATAAACAACTTAATTAAAGAGGTCAAAAATGTGCAGCGGGAGCAGTGCGACCGGATGAAAAAGTTGAGGGCGCAGCTGCTGAAAAGGGTGAGGGATAAGCTGACTCTAGCAGAGGAGGCCAACAAAAAGGCCATGGCTGGACTGCTCCAAAAGCTCCAAGAAATTAAAAAATTGCCTTAATTTTTTTTTCATTTGTTTTTTGGGGCTTCTGTTATTTATATTCTTAATATTTTTTTATTTAAAGATTGTTTTATAAAACTTTATTGTTCTATAAAATTTGTTGTTTTGTTTTATTGTACGGACAATTTAGTCTGGGCCAAAGTAATAATTCATTATCATTACATACAGCAGCCGCAGTTACATGGAAACAGGGTAATAGACGCCGCTTATGGTTGGAGCCCCGAACGCTAGTGTGAAAGTAGCCTAACCGTGTACCTAATGCTGTCTGTTCTGCTGTCTGTCCTCCTGACCCTGGAATAAAGGGGCCTTACAACAAATGTCTAAAATTACACCCTAACATTACATAAAAATAAAAAAACAACACACGTTATCAAACTGTAAAAAATGTATTTATTAAAACAAAAATAATTAAGTATGCCTCTATGGCAACTTTTTCAGCTCCGATACTATTTTGTCCAGTTTTCGGAGCTGGTGGAGGTTTATTTCCTCCATTTGCCGCAACTTCCGATTAAAGCGGTGTTGATTTTTTTTTAGCTCCGCTACATTTTCTATAAATTCTTGTTTGGTGGCCTCCAATTCTCTTATAGCCATGTTTACAACTGGAAGAAAAAAAAATATATAATTAAAATTAGGGTTACTTATAAGACAAATAGTGAATTTTTTTTAATTTTTTTATATAGCACTAGTTTCTGTTGTCCCCTCATTGTTACCACTTCACGACCGGCCATTAAGCGTAGGACTCAGCGAAACGTGACTTGATGCAGAGGGACAATCTATTATGGATACGGACCAACAAACACCCTGCCCCCAGGCATAATCGTTTGTGAACCGGGGTGCAAATGCAACTCAGCTAAACAGGCAGCCATGTTAACTAAGGGCTGCTATTTGTCAGATTCATTACACATGTGCATTACAGCTCCGGAGATGCAGGGTGTTGTGGGGATCTTGGGATGCTTGTGACTATGTTATGTATATCAAATTATAGTAATGTGTGCACATATTTACCCTCCCAGTGGGGGATGTAGACCACCTCTACCTCCTCTTCTGGAGCTGGGGGGGGGGCGGAATCAGGTGGCTGGGAAGGTCCGGCCTCCTCCTCAGTGGCCTCTGTCTCGGCAACATCTTGGGGGGAAGTGGCCTCTACATTTTCCCCCTCCCCCTTTATGGCTGCCTCAACATTTTCCCTCTTCTCCTCCATGGGCGCCTCCACATTTTCTCCCTGCTCCTCGTTCACCTTTTTTTTGTTTTTGTTTTTTTGTGGTGGCGGATCGAGGGAAGGGGTTGACCTGTAATAATGACACAATGTTAAGAATTTACACAAACAACTCATAAACCATAACCAAGGTAAAGATCAAGAAATTCCTATATGTTGGAATCTGCATGGGATTATGAATTATACCAATAGTGGATTTACCTTTTTTTAAAAAAAAATAATAATAAATAGTCTAAGTTACAAGGTAGGATGAGGTAACATGGGATTTGTTAGGAAGGTGCCCTATAGGGTATTGTGACTGGGTATTGGATGCTTAGGTAAAGCAAACAACAGTTCAGAAATTAGATGAGGGGTTATTGGATGGTGTTATGTTGGGTATATAATTTTTTGTGGGTGCCAGCGTTATACTGTCTGCTAAGCCGCATTTTGAAGATCTGTTGATTTAGTTGTCACGGTAACTTTATAATTAGAAGGAGGCTTAAAGTCTCCCCTTTAAGTGTCACTTTGACGGTGACCGCCCCTTTAACAGTGACTTTGATAGTGACCGGCCCTAATACACAGTGACTTTCACGGTGAACGCCCCTTTAACTGTGAACTCCACAGCTCCCGTCAATTGGCAGTTAGGATTTAAGTGAAAGGCTGGCACGCTTGTATTGGATAATACAGGTCATTTTTTGGGAATCTTGTGTACGTCGTAGAGAGCGGAGACCCTGCAAGATTTATTTCCAGGTAGCAAGGGATGTGTATACCAAGTTTCGTTTAACTCGGTGGTTGCGTTTTATAGTTTTTGCGGAACATATATATATGTGTGTGTATATATATATATATATATATATATTTATATAATCTTGAATCCCATGCAAATTAAGTGGGGGATGTATGTAATGGTCGGGGACGTTGACCGGAATGCTGAATGATGTTTGCAGGTTATGTAGATATAAACGTGTGAAACGTATAAAATCATCCGGTGACATCATACATCAGTACCGCGCTGGTATAACAATATATTTACAATCTGAGATGTATGATGTAACCAGAAGATTTTGTACACGTCACAACAGTTATTAAGTAATCATTTGAAAAGGGATGAAACACGGATGTAGCAGAGGTAACACACATGCTTTATGAGACGTGTTGTGTAAACTTAATGCAATTAAATGTGTTAAGATATTTTAAAAAATACCTTGTGTTTCGAGATTACGTGATAAATTAAGAAATTTGAGTTAAGAGGTTGTGTGTTAACCCTACTACATCTGTACGGATTAGCAGCATAACTGAATATATACATTACTGTGTTGTAGAGAGAGATACAAAAATCATGTAAGTATTGTACCTGGGCATAATCGCCGACTGTACTCATCGACCTTTTCTTTGTGTAGGCGCTTCAGGTCACAAAACTTTTTTGGTATGGCCTTGTGGTCGCGCCATATGCCACTTTTTAATTTTAATTGGGCCCAGACAGACTGCACGATGGCCTCTTTTTCGACCCTCTTGCTTGTCCATGGGTATCCCCGCTCCAGAATGCGCTGAAGGATAAAGATGAAAGCATATCATCACAATTTTTTTATTATACAAATATTCAAAGAAATATCCCAAATTTTTTTTTATCAAAAAGTAGTTACGCCTTTAACCCCTTCACACATTATCATGTAAAGGTATGTCATTGCGTGACAGGGGATGTATGGAGCGGGCCTCTGCAGTGAGCCGCTCCATACGAACGATCTGCCGGCTATATGATACAGCCGACATCCGGCCGCACTAACAGGAAGCGGCGATCGCGCCGCCCCTGCCATTCAACCCCTCAGGTACTGCGATCAAGGCTCAGTGCGGCACCTGTGACGTGATGCGCCTCCATCTTCCTTCCAATCGGAGCCCCTGCAGTGAAATCGCAGGGCTCCGATCGGTTGCCATGGCAGCATGGACGCTGCTGAAGCTATTCAGGCCGGCCATGGCTTTCTCCATACTGAGCTATGCACGAGTCACAGCGCAGAATGGAGTGTGTAAGAACCCTATTCACCGTAATAGATCTCTATTATCGTGAATAGGAGACGGGATCAAAAGATCCCATGTACGAGGCCCCTATGGGGGCTAATTGCTGTAAAAAAAAAAGTTTAATAAAGTTTAATAAACACCACTATATTAAAAGTTTGAATCACCACCCTTTCCCAATTTTACATATAAAACATTTTTTTTCTAATACAAAACATTGTAAATTAAATGGTGGCATTAAAAAATGCATCTTGTCCCGCAAAAAAGAAAAGGCCTCATATAGCTATGTGAACGGAAAAAAAAAAAAAAATAATATTTGCATACACAAATATTTAGCAACACTCAATCTACATATAAATAATAAGTCAATGGGGACGGATCCGTCTGACGTTGACACATTATGGCTCAATTTCAAACGGATCCGTCCCCCATTGACTTTCAATGTAAAGTCTGGACGGATCCGTCTGACTAACTTTCACACTTAGAATTTTTTCTGAAATATAATGCAGACGGATTCGTTCTGAACGGATCCCATCGTCTGCATTATAGGAGCGGATCCGTCTGTGCAGACACCAGACGAATCCGCTCCGAACGCAGCTTGCAGCGCTCAGGTGTCCGCCTGGCCGTGCGTTAAATTGAAAGTCAATGGGGGACGGATCCGTTTGAAATTGAGCCATATTGTGTCAACTTCAAACTGATCCGTCCCCATCTGGACGGATCCGTTTGACTCCGCACGGCCAGGCAGACACCCGAACGCTGCAAGCTGTGGTCGGGTGTCTGCCTGCTGAGAGGAGCGGAGGACAGACGGTGCCAGACTGATGCACTCTAAGCGGATCCGCATCCACTCAGAATGCATTGGGGCCGTATGGATCCGTTCTGGGCCGCTTGTGAGAGCCTTCAAACGGAACTCGCAAGCGGAGCCCCGTACGCAAGTGTGAAAGTAGCCTTACATTGAAAGTCAATAGGGACGGATCAGTTTGACGTTGTAACACTATGGATCAATTTCAAATGGATCCGTCCCCCATTGACTTTCAATGTAAAGTCAGGACGGATCCGTCTGACTAACAATTAGACTTAGATTTTTTTTCTGAAATAAAATGCAGACGGATCCGTTCTGAACGAATCCCACCGTCTGCATTATAGGAGAGGATCCGCTCCGAACGCAAGTGTGAAAGTAGCCTAAGCTGTAGGTCGAGTGTTGCTAATGCTAAATATTGTTCTGACATGCATGCAATATGAAATAAAATACAGTGCTGTAATACAATATTACTTACAGTGAGAATAATTTCTTCTTCATCCTTTTGAAATCGAATTCTGCCCATTTTCGATCGCCGATTTTAAGACAGAAAACTCCACTGGAAGCAATGCAAAACCGAAACCAAAACCAGGGCACATGTCACGTGACACGATTACGTCACTCACAAGATCGATTCCTCATGCGATCATTCATAACGTTCACGCTTTTCGGGTAGAAATCGGGAATTCGAATAACAAGATCGATTCCGCCCTGCTTCTTGCAATATAGCGAATATTCGAAAAAATGTAGAATCGATCGATTAAGCTAATATAGTGGTATAATCTTATTTATAGCACTATATTAGCTAAATTACACTCTATATGTGTATTTTACGAAATTTCGTAATATTGCTCTAACTTCGTCTTTTAGAATCTTACGAATATTCTAAAAGACGAAGTTATAGCAATATTGAGAATATACGTAAAAAGTTGAAATCGCAATTCGATTATTATAACTTGAATTAATCGAATTGCGATTTCTACGTAATTCTCTAATCCGACAGTACATTCTAGTATATGGAGACGTTCCCATGGTGATGGGGACGCTCCATGAGCATGGAAGTCGGCAGAAGCGGCAACGGGCAGGTAAGAACTACTTTAGGGAAGTGGGAAAGTAAAAAATATAACAATTTAAAACAAAAAAAAAAAGAATATTCGATTTCATGAATATATAGAACTAGATTCTAAATATTCGCGAAATCTCAAAGTTACGATATTCGAGAAAAAAATTTGCAATTCCAATATTCACGCTCAACACTAAAGAATAATATAATAAAATAAAATCATATAACATCATATAATGGCTTATTGGATGGATAAAATCATAGAACAAATACTCGATAGAGGAAAAAGGCATCAAAGAAATAAATATGTAGGCATATAGGTAATACAATAGTTCGCAAAAACACAACAAATTGCTAAAAAGAGTCAGTTTTCATATGTCATCATATAAAATTATGTGGGTACGACTGAATTCATAAATAATTAGATAAATGGATAAATAGATAAAAATCAGTCAATTCATATGTATTCTCATGTTAAATTTTATGGGTCAGAGAGGATGTGAGTATCAATTGGTAGGTAGATAAATAAATACATACATAAATAAATTATTAATTGATTGATAGCATTAGTTGATGGCGAGCCATGGACTGTGACTGCGAATGAACTTAAATGGTGGATTTGTAATGGATTGTGACGTCATATGTTGATGTGAGTGCATTGTTTTGGTGGTTGGAAGAAATAGCAATGGATGGATGTGTACAGACTTTGGGTGGGGGATGTTACCTGGTGTGCTGCAGCTGCTGGTGCTCGGTTACTGCTTCCCGGTCGCTGTTACTGGCACTGTAGTACAACGCTGTGTGGCAGAAGTAGTTTGAGGCCTCATGCACACAATGGTATATGCCATTATTGTCCTCATGAAGAGGGCTGTGAACCCTTGAAACACGTTGACTAAAGAATAAAAATCTACCTTCTTTTATACAAAATTATGCGGAACATTGCTTCCTGTTTTCAGAGCCGACAAAAAAGGTTTAGAAAAATCACTATCTCCAATACCTTTAGCAGTGGTGAGACTGATGTGGCTGTAGTGCTGTGGCCAGCTTCTGCACGTGGTGCGTGCAGTCAAGGTGCGCAGGGAGCAGTGAAAGCGCGCGCTGGACGATATCCTCCCCTTCTCCAGCAGCTGCAGCATACTAGGTAACATCCCCCACCCAAAGTCCATACCCAGACTGTCATGGTCTTACCTCCTTGCTGTTCCCTTCGTTTGACATGTGCTGGCGGCCATCTTGGTTTCTGGGTTTTCTTGTAGCCTCCCACCCTGCGGCTCCTCCTTCCCACTGGGAGGAGCTGGATGCCCAGCTCATATACATAGGAGGTCTGTGGCTTCAGTTCCTTGCTTGGTCCTCCTGTGTTCACATGCTTCCAAGACTGCTGCTGCTTCTGGTTCCTGATCCTGGCCTCGTCTGACTACCCCGTTGGTTCCTGATTCCGGCTTCGTCTGACTACCCCGTTGGTTCCTGATTCCGGCTTCGTCTGACTACCCCGTTGGTTCCTGTTCCTGGCTTCGTCTGACTACCCTTCTGGTTCCTGACCTCTGTCTCCGCAAGACCCTGCTTCGGTTTAGCCATCCGTTCGGACTTTGCTTACGGCTTGCTCTTCAATAAAACCTTCTTATTTTCCACTTATCTCTTGTTGTACGTCTGGTTCATGGTTCCATGACATTAGGACCAAGCCATGAATTCTGACGGTACAGGGCCACCCTCGCTACCTACGCTGGTTGCCAGACTTGATCAGCAGGATCACCTGTTGGGTCGGTTCGCTGTGGCGTTGCAAACCCTGCTTGAACGCACGGCTCATTTAGCTTCCGTTGCCGATGGGTCGGTTGTCGCTCCTGGGCCCGCTCCTACTGCCGCTCCGGTTGTTGCGCCAGAGTCTACCCTGACACCTGTTGCTGCGCCTGTGGTGTTTCAGGGTATGACCGGTTCTGCCCCCCTTCCACAGCGCTTTGGGGGAGAGCCAACTCAGTGCCGAGGTTTCCTTAACCAGGTGGGCATTTACTTCGAGTTGCTGCCACATGCCTTTCCTACTGAGAGATCAAGGGTGGGCTTCTTGATCTCGCTGCTCTCGGACAAGGCCTTGGCCTGGGCCAGCCCTTTATGGGAGAACAACAATCCGGTGGTTGCCGAGTTTTCCGGTTTTGTTGCTTCTCTTCGGAAGGTATTCGATGTGCCGGCTCGTGCTGCCTCTGCTGCGAAGCTCCTTATGTCCATCAGACAGGGTTCACGATCCGTAGCTGAATACGCCATTGAGTTTCGTACCCTGGCAGCAGAGGTGGGCTGGAATAATGAGGCTCTGGTCGCTGCTTTCTCTCATGGTCTCTCGGATGCCTTGAAGGATGAGGTTGCAGCTAAGGACCTACCAGTGGAGCTCGAGTCTCTTATTTCTTTCCTGATTTTGATTGACACCAGACTCAGGGAGAGACCTTCCTTTAAGGAGAGCCTGCGGAGGTCTCCTAACAGATTGGCGCCTACGTTTGCTGTCCCACCCGTGCCTCCCTCTCCTCCCACGCCTCCTGGGGATGACTTGTCTGGGGGTGAACCCATGCAGCGGGGGTTTGCTCGCCTGTCTGAGGGGGAGAGGGTACTCCGGAGACGCGAGGGCCGATGCATGTACTGTGGTCTCGGTGGGCATTTTCGGTTGGCATGTCCGAACCGTCCGGGAGAACGCTCGCACCTGAGGTCCTGTCGGGGGCAGATCTTGGGTGGAGTCTCCTCGTCCCCGGTTTCCCGTGTTGACAAACCACTGATCACGGTTGTCCTCTCCTGGGTCGGGGGCTCGGTGACGACCCAGGCGTTGGTGGACTCTGGTGCTGGTGGTTTGTTCATTGATAGAGTGTTCGTTGCCGCCAATTCCATTCCTCTGCAGCCTCGAGGTTCCCCACTGGCTCTTGAGGCGATAGACGGCAGACCCCTTCTGCCGCCACACGTGACTCATGAGACCCTTCCAGTGGGGATAGCCATTGGTGCCGTTCACAGAGAGTCGGTCTGTCTCCAGGTTATTTCGTCTCCACACTACTCGGTGGTCTTGGGGTACCCCTGGCTCCAGAAGCATAATCCGACTTTCGATTGGAGATCGGTCGAGATCCTCTCGTGGTCACCGCAGTGTGGGGCTAGTTGCATCCATGGGCCTGTCAAGTTGCTGTGTACTTCCTCGGACTCTCTGTTGCCTCCTGAATACGAAGAGTACCGGGATGTATTCGATAAGGTGCGCGCGGTTGCCCTACCTCCGCACCGCCCATACGATTGTGCCATAGAGTTACAATCCGGTGCCGTTCCTCCTCGTGGCAAAGTCTATCCACTGTCGGTAGCGGAGAATGAGGCCATGGAGGAGTACGTGAGGGAGGCGCTTTCACGCGGACACATTCGCAAATCCTCGTCCCCGGCAGGGGCTGGATTTTTCTTTGTGAAAAAGAAGGGCGGCGAGTTGAGGCCTTGCATCGATTACAGGGGTCTCAATCGCATCACGATCAAGAACGCTTACCCGATACCCTTGATTTCCGAGCTGTTCGATCGCCTCAAAGGGGCCACGGTCTTTACCAAACTCGACCTGAGGGCGGCATATAACCTGGTAAGGATCAAGGCGGGCGATGAGTGGAAGACCGCGTTTAACACCAGGACCGGTCATTATGAATCCTTGGTTATGCCCTTTGGGTTGTGCAATGCGCCCGCAGTCTTCCAGGAATTCATCAACGATGTTTTCCGTGACCTGTTGCAGCAGTGTGTGGTGGTCTATTTGGATGACATCTTGGTATATTCTGCATCCATGGAGGCCCACATTCTGGATGTCAGACGAGTGTTGCAACGCTTACGAGAGAACAAGCTGTTCGGTAAGCTTGAGAAATGCGAATTTCACCGATCCCAGGTAACCTTCTTAGGTTACATCATTTCCGCTGAGGGGTTCTCCATGGATCCTGAGAAGGTTTCGGCTGTCTTACAGTGGCCCCAGCCCAGTGGGCTTCGTGCCCTGCAGCGCTTTTTGGGCTTCGCCAATTATTATCGGAAGTTCATCAGGGACTTTTCCATGCTAGCCAAGCCTCTCACGGATCTGACCAGGAAGGGCAGTAATCCTCAGGTCTGGCCGCTCGAGGCCATCCGAGCTTTTGAGGCTCTAAAGTCCGCCTTTGTGTCGGCTCCGATTCTGTCGCATCCCAACCCTGGGTTGCCTTTTGTCCTCGAGGTGGACGCGTCTGAGACGGGAGTAGGCGCCCTCCTGTCTCAGCGTAGAACACCAGAGGGTCCTCTGCTTCCTTGTGGGTTTTACTCCCGGAAACTGTCTTCCGCGGAGTGCAACTATCAGATTGGTGACAGGGAGTTATTGGCCATCGTGCAGGCCCTTAAAGAATGGAGGCACTTGCTCGAGGGCTCGGTGGTTCCGGTTCTCATCCTGACGGACCACAAGAATCTGACCTACCTCTCTGAGGCCAAGAGATTGACACCACGTCAGGCCAGATGGGCTCTGTTCTTGTCACGTTTTAATTACGTGGTCTCCTACCTACCCGGCTCCAAGAACATCAGAGCGGATGCCTTATCACGGCAGTACTCCGAGCTGTCCGGGGAGGAGTCGATTCCGACTACGGTCATACCCCCGAATCAGATCCTGGCCGCTATTCGCACCAGCCTGACTTCTCCTCTGGGTGAGCAGATTTTGGCGGCTCAATCTGGTGCTCCCTCTGGGAGACCCAACGGCAGATGTTTTGTGCCTGAGGAGTTGCGCACTCGGTTGTTGCGAACCTACCATAACTCCAAGGCCGCGGGGCACCCTGGAAAGAATCAGCTGTCCTGGGCGGTTTCACGTCTGTTCTGGTGGCCTTCTCTACGTTCCGACATCGCCGCATATGTAGCGGCATGCTCCGTTTGTGCCCAGAGTAAGTCCCCTCGGCACCTTCCGTTGGGCCTTTTGCAACCCATAGCCACCGGGGAGCGTCCATGGTCACACCTGGGGATGGATTTCATTGTGGACCTCCCTGCATCCCGAGGCCATACGGTCATTCTCATGATTGTGGATCGGTTTTCCAAAATGTGCCACTGTGTTCCTCTCAAGAAGTTACCCTCTGCACAAGAGTTGGCCTCGATTTTTGCCAGGGAGGTCTTCCGGTTGCACGGTTTGCCCAAGGAGATTGTGTCGGATCGGGGGAGTCAGTTTGTGTCCAGGTTCTGGCGCGCCTTTTGCTCCCAGTTGGGGATTCATCTCTCTTTCTCCTCGGCCTACCACCCTCAGTCCAATGGGGCCGCAGAACGATCCAATCAGGCCTTGGAGCAATTCCTTCGTTGCTATGTCTCCGATCACCAAGACAATTGGGTTGACCTCCTGCCTTGGGCTGAGTTTGCCAGGAACACGGCGGTGAACTCTTCCTCTGGGACGTCTCCCTTCATGGCCAATTATGGGTTCCAACCTGCCGTGTTACCGGAGGTATTCTCTCCCCAGGATATTCCGGCTGTGGAGGATCACCTTTCCGTCCTACGTGCTTCTTGGGTACAGATCCAGAGGTCCCTTGAGGTCTCTGCGCAGCGCCAGAAACTCCAGGCTGATCGCAGACGAGCGCCCGCTCCTTCCTACCAGGTCGGAGACCGCGTATGGTTGTCCACCCGCAACCTCAACCTTCGAGTGCCCACTCCCAAGCTGGCGCCTCGCTTTGTTGGTCCCTTCCGAGTGCTTCGCAGGGTAAACCCGGTAGCCTATGCCCTTGCGCTTCCTCCTGGCATGCGGATCTCCAACGTGTTTCATGTCTCCCTGTTGAAGCCACTGGTGTGTAATCGTTTCACTTCCTCGATTCCTCGGCCTCGTCCGGTCCAAGTGGGCAATCGTGAGGAGTATGAGGTGAGCAATATCCTGGACTCACGCCTGGTCCGCGGCCGGGTGCAGTTTTTGGTCCATTGGCGTGGTTATGGTCCAGAGGAGCGTTCCTGGGTTCCCTCCGCAGATGTCCATGCTCCTGTCTTGCTCCGAGCCTTCCACGCACGCTTCCCTCAGAAACCGTTCCTTACTCCGCGGAGGAGGGGCCCTTGAGGGGGAGGTACTGTCATGGTCTTACCTCCTTGCTGTTCCCTTCGTTTGACATGTGCTGGCGGCCATCTTGGTTTCTGGGTTTTCTTGTAGCCTCCCACCCTGCGGCTCCTCCTTCCCACTGGGAGGAGCTGGATGCCCAGCTCATATACATAGGAGGTCTGTGGCTTCAGTTCCTTGCTTGGTCCTCCTGTGTTCACATGCTTCCAAGACTGCTGCTGCTTCTGGTTCCTGATCCTGGCCTCGTCTGACTACCCCGTTGGTTCCTGATTCCGGCTTCGTCTGACTACCCCGTTGGTTCCTGATTCCGGCTTCGTCTGACTACCCCGTTGGTTCCTGTTCCTGGCTTCGTCTGACTACCCTTCTGGTTCCTGACCTCTGTCTCCGCAAGACCCTGCTTCGGTTTAGCCATCCGTTCGGACTTTGCTTACGGCTTGCTCTTCAATAAAACCTTCTTATTTTCCACTTATCTCTTGTTGTACGTCTGGTTCATGGTTCCATGACACAGACCCACATCCACCCATTGCTATTTCTTCAAACCCCCAAAACAATGCACTCACATCAACATATGATGTCACAATCCATTACAAATCCACCATTTAAGCTCATTCGCAGGAACCAGTCACAGTCCATGGCTCCATCAACTAATGCTATCAATCAATTAATAATTTATTTATTTATGTATTTATTTATCTACCTACCAATTGATACTCACATCCTCTCTGACCCATAAAATTTAACATGAGAATACATATGAAGTGACAGATTTTATCTATTTATCTAATTATTTATGAATTCAGTCGTACCCACATAATTTTATATGATGACATATGGAAACTGATACGCCTACGTATTTATTTATTTGATGCTTATTTATTTGATGCCTTTTTCCTCTATCGAGTATTTGTTCTATGATTTTATCCATCCAGAAAGCCATTATATGATTTTATATGATGTTATATGATTTTATTATATTATTCTTCTCTTCTACATTCTGCCTTCTGAACATAGCACTTTTTATTCCATTCTACTGTTTTAATTGGATGACACATCCACTCTTATTACTACTATTATTGTGATTTTTATCGAACCCTCGCTTTTTATACCAACAAATTTCTACCCCTCTAAGTACAAACTGTACATGTACATACTTTTTTGTTATGGTTTATGTTTCCTGTAGACTTGATAAAGGGGTCATGCGTACCCCCGAAACGCGTTGTCTGTCAATAAACACGGCTACGTAACATAATGTTAAATAGAAAACCATTTGCAGATATCTCCTGCTTTGGGGTACTGCACCAGCAGCCGTCTCTACCTTTACTGCCTGTGGACTGAAGTTGCCAGTGGCTTCAAAGACAGCAGAGGAGCGCAGCTACTGTCAGGATGGAAAGGTAAGTATTCTCTTCTCCCTGCACAATGCTCACTCCCTTCTGCAGAGGTTTCACTGCCACCAATGATTGCATACATATAAGCTACACCGCACTATCAAAATCATGCATTCCTAGGGGAATGCATGATTTTGATAAAACCCACTGACACCAATGACTCTATATAACATGTAACGCTGAACCACCAATGATTAGTGAGCACAGAGCAGGCACCATTACACAGGGCTACTATTCCTGTCAATCAAAGGGGAACGGGGGAGTGTAATGAGCAATAGGGTAGCAGCTGTAGTGGTGCTTGTAGTGCTACAACCTGCCCCTTGGTGCTCCAACTAGCTGATTTACATAAAGATAAAAATATCTCCAAAATTCTGCACCCTACAAAGATAAATAAGGGATCATGTTAATCAACATGATCAACCGTACCAGGAAATGTGCATCGTTTCATGCTGACAGAGGCTCTTTAAGTTTACATCATCTACAGGCTTATTAAATCTGCCCACATTCCCAGGATGGATAATACCTTTACCTTTTCAAATTAAATTCAGCACTGGGAAACATACAGGAAAATACAGCAGTGATTAGATGCAGTCATAGGGAGGTACTTACCTTGAAAGGAATATTTGAAGTAATTTCTGCTTGAGTCTGTGTTGGCGTACTTTATGCCACATTTATCAAATGTCGCATGTTGCGTCACATTTGTATAGAAAAGCTACTCCAGTTTTCCTAATCCATCCTTTTACTGGATGGAGTGAAACTCTGGAGTGAAACTCATTAACATAGCTAACCACACCCACTTTTCTACCAACATTTCAGAACTGGATTAAGTGGTATAAAACTTAAATTGTAGCCTGAGTGAGTGCAAAAAGTCGCAAAAGTCCTATTTTGCGACTTTTAGTGGTGCTCCTTAAAAACCTTGCTCGTGGTGCTCCTTAAAAACGTAAAAAGTCGCAAAAGTCCTATTTTGCGACTTTTAGTGGTGCTCCTTAAAAACCTTGTGTTGCAAAGCGAGAGGCACAAACAACCTCCCAGGAGGACAAAGATCAGGAGCCTCTGCCTGGGCTGCCTGAACTTCTGCCTCCAATTCAGGATAAAGAGCAGACACAACCACCCCTTCAGCCAAAATGGGACCCGGGTCTTCAAAGTTCCCCCCTCCCAG
This sequence comes from Bufo gargarizans, assembly GCF_014858855.1. Classification (NCBI taxonomy): domain Eukaryota; kingdom Metazoa; phylum Chordata; class Amphibia; order Anura; family Bufonidae; genus Bufo; species Bufo gargarizans. The sequence continues at coordinate 65,549,796 of NC_058090.1, forward strand.
AAAACAACGTGACAGGGCATCCGCCTTCACATTCTTAACCGTAGGGCAGAACGTGACAACAAAATTAAACCTTGAAAAGAACACAGACCATCTGGCCTGTCTCGGGTTCAGACGCTTGGCTGACTCCAAGTAGGCCAATGTCACAGAAGGTGTACAGGAAACAAGACAATGCAAAATGAATATATGACTCACTGGATCCAAAACTAAGGAACAAAAGGGAGACCCCTGCATAAGACCTGGCACTCTCCCTGACTGCTCAGCCTATGCGAACACCCCAATGGTGGATGATCGCATATCCTCGTACCTCGACTATATAACACCTGAACACCCTACAATAGTGAGGGGACACGACCACCGGCTCCCTACACTAGACACGGAGGGAGTCAGGGTCACCTGGGATCCAGCAAACATAAAATCACAAATGAATGTACAACACTTATCTTGTAGAAGACTGGGAAATAGGATCAGCATGCACACACACTCCAGGAAGTTGTATAAACCGCACACTAATGCATTATGGGGAGGAATTTAAAGGGATGCAATCAGTCCAACTCCAAGACAGCTGAGAGAGGCTAACGAGATGAGGAACTGAAAACCAAAACAAAGAAAGCTCAAGGAGGAGGTTCTGAAAGGCATCTGTCAGAGTTTCTCAGTCTGGTTGTGACAGTACCCCTCCCTCTACGAGTGGACTCCGGACACTCAGAGCCCACCTTCTCAGGATGGGACCTATGGAAAGCCCTGATGAGACGAGTGGCCTTAATGTCCGTCACTGGGACCCACATTCTCTCCTCAAGACCATAACCCTCCCAATGAACAAGGTACTGGAGAGAACCGCGGACAACACGAGAATCCACAATCCTAGAGACCCGAAATTCAAGATTACCATTAACCATAATCGGAGGAGGAGGCAAAGGCGAGGGTACAATGGGTTGAACATAAGGTTTTAATAAGGACTTATGAAAAACATTATGGATCTTCCAAGTCTGAGGAAGATCAAGACGGTAGGCAACAGGATTGATGACAGACAGGATTTTGTAAGGCCCAATAAACTTAGGACCCAACTTCCAGGAGGGAACCTTCAATTTGATATTCTTGGTAGACAACCACACCAGATCACCAACATTCAGGTCCGGACCAGGCACACGTCTCTTATCTGCCACACGCTTATATCTCTCACTCATGCTCTTTAGATTAACCTGAATCTTTTGCCAAATAGATGACAAAGACGAGGAGAATCTGTCCTCATCAGGTAAACCAGAAGACCCCTCTCCCGAGAAAGTCCCAAACTGCGGATGAAACCCATATGCACCAAAAAATGGTGACTTATCAGAGGACTCCTGACGACGGTTATTTAAAGCAAACTCAGCAAGGGACTAAAAAGAACACCAATCCTCCTGATTCTCTGCCACAAAGCAGCGCAGATATGTCTCCAGATTCTGATTGACGCGTTCTGTCTGGCCATTCCACTGCGGGTGGAAAGCAGAAGAGAATGACAACCGAACCCCCAAGCGAGAACAGAAAGCCTTCCAGAATCTGGAAACAAACTGCGTGCCCCTATCAGAGACTATGTCTGAAGGAATACCATGCAATTTGACAATGTGATCAATAAATGCCTGCGCCAGCGTCCTAGCATTGGGCAAACCAGGAAAAGAGATGAAATGCACCATTTTGCTAAAACGGTCCACCACCACCAGAATCACAGTCTTCCCCGAGGAACGAGGCAGGTCTGTAATGAAGTCCATGGACAGGAAGGAATGGGTAAGGGAAGGAGAGGACCTGATGGCCGTGAATGAGGGACTTTGGCACGAGCGCAAGTCTCGCAGGCTGCCACAAAACCTTCAACCGACTTACGAAGTGCAGGCCACCATAATCTCCGAGCGATGAGATCCACTGTGGCTCTTGCCCCCGGGTGCCCAGCAAGGACCGTATCAAGGTGTTCCTTAAAAATCTTGTGTCTTAAAGCGAGAGGCACAAAAAAACCTCCCAGGAGGACAAAGATCAGGAGCCTCTGACTGGGCTGCCTGCACCTCTGCCTCCAATTCAGGAAAAAGAGCAGAGACTACCACACCTTCAGCCAAAATGGGACCCGGGTCTTCAAAATTCCCACCTCCAGGAAAACAACATGACAGGGCATCTCCCTTCACATTCTTAACCCCAGGGCGGAACGTGACAACAAAATTAAACCTTGAAAAGAACAAAGACCATCTGGCCTGTCTCGGGTTCAGACGCTTGGCTGACTCCAAGTAGGCCAAATTTTTATGGTCAGTAAACACGGTAATAGGGTGTCTGGCTCCCTCTAGCCAATAGTGCCATTCCTCAAAAGCCAACTTGATGGCCAACAATTCCCTATCTCCCACATTGTAATTTCTCTCTGCGGAGGAGAGTTTCTTCGAGAAAAAGGCACACGGTCGCCATTTGGCAGGAGAGGAACCCTGAGACAAGACCGCGCCCACACCCACCTCAGAAGCATTAACCTCAACTATGAAAGGTAGAAAAATATCAGGTTGTACCAAGATGGGAGCGGAAGCAAAACTCTCCTTGATATTAGAAAAGGCCTCTACCGACCAGGAAGAAAAATCTACCCTCTTTCTGGTCATATCAGTGAGTGGTTTAACAATAGAGGAATAATTCAAAATAAACTTCCTGTAATAATTGGCAAAGCCCAAAAAACGCATCAGCGCCTTCTAATTCTCAGGAAGCTCCCACTCAAGCACAATGCGGACCTTATCGGGGTCCATGCGAAAACCAGAAGCTGAGAGAAGAAACCCCAGAAATTGAATTTCTGGAACCGCAAACACACATTTTTCCAGTTTCGCATATAATTTATTCTCCCGCAGGATGAGCAAGACCTGACGTAAGTGTTCCTTATGAGTTTTGAAATCAGGAGAAAAAATCAAAATGTCATCCAAATACACTAATACAAATTTTCCCATTAAATTATAAAAAATGCTGTTCACGAAATGCTGAAAAACGGCTGGGGCGTTCATCAAACCAAAAGGCATAACCAAATTCTCAAAATGGCCCTCAGGGGTATTGAAGGCCGTCTTCCATTCGTCTCCTTCTCTGACCCTGACCAGGTTGTATGCCCCTCTTAGATCTAATTTGGAAAAGACTTTAGCCCCAACAATCTGGTTAAACAGGTCCGGGATCAGAGGAAGCAGATAAGGGTCACGAATATTGATACTGTTCAGCTCTGTGAAATCCAGACAAGGTCTTAATGAACCATCTTTTTTCTTAACAAAGAAAAAAACAGCGGCAACAGGTGACTTTGAGGGTCGTATGTGTCCTTTTCTCAGACTCTCAGAGATATAAGCATGCATAGCGACCCTTTCAGGTTGGGAAAGATTGTATAAACGAGATTTAGGCAGCTTGGCGCCTGGGATGAGATTAATAGGGCAATCGTACTCCCTGTGCAGGGGCAAATCCTGAACTCCACTCTCAGAGAAGACATCCGAAAATCCAGAGAGAAAAGGTGGTACAGTCTTAGTAGAAACCTCAGAAACAGATGTCGTGAGGCAATTCTCTCTGCAAAAGTCACTCCAACCATTTATTTGCCTTGCTTGCCAATCAATGGTGGAGTTATGTTTAGTGAGCCAGGGTAGCCCCAACACAAGAGGAGTAGGTAATCCGCTAAGGACGAAACATGACACATCCTCAACATGAGCATCACTCACAATTAAACGAATATTGTGAACTATGCCCTTTAATGATTTCTGAGAAAGTGGAGCGGAATCAATAGCAAAAACAGGAATATCCTTTCCCAAAGTGCATACCTGGAAACCATGAGTTATCGCAAAATGATTATCAATGAGATTGACAGCTGCTTCACTATCTACAAAAATCTCACAAAAAATGTTTTTGCTCTCTAGCGCCACCCTGGCAAGCAGGACAAAACGGGAACTACAAGCAAACGGAAAACCTTCAATTTCCGCCTCAACCCTGCCAATAGTAACAGATGGAACATTTTTAAAAGATTTTTTCCTTTTTGTTTCTTTATTACTCCCAGAAAACTGCCTGAATCTCCTAGAGGGACAAACATTTACCAAATGATTTATACCTCCACAACAAAAACAAACCTTCCCATGCGGGCTGAATCTTCTATTGTCAGAGGCAATCAACCCCAGCTGCATGGGCCCCTGCTCAGAAGGGGCTGACAGCGACTGAGACCCCTGCGCACAGAATGAGACCGCTGCATTGTCCTGGGACTGAGTATGACAGGAAGGAGAGATCTCTCCTCTCTCTCTAAGACGCCTGTCAATACGAACGGTCTGAGACATAGCAGAGTCCAAGGAGATAGGCCTCTCATGAAAGGCAAATGCATCTTTCAATCCCTCTGAAAGACCATGGCAAAATTGACTTCGGAGTGCAGCATCATTCCAACCAGTATCAGCTGCCCATCTCCGAAATTCTGAGCAGTATATCTCTGCGGATTGTTTACCCTGGCATAACAGATGTAGTCTAGACTCAGCCAAAGCAACACGATCCGGATCATCATATATCTGACCCAGGGCTAAAAACAATTCATCCACTGAACCGAGGGGCCGTGCCCCCACCGGCAGCGAAAAGGCCCACGACTGAGCGTTACCCCTGAGCAGCGATATAATGATCCCCACCCTCCGTTCCTCATCACCAGAGGAATGGGGAAGAAGGCGAAAATGAAGTTTGCAAGCCTCTCTGAAACGCACAAAATTCTCACTACCCCCGGAGAACGTATCCGGGAGCGAGATCTTAGGCTCAGAACAAACTCCATGAACGCAAGCTGAACCGGTCGCTAGAAACTGAGAAAGAGTCTTACGGAGATCAGCTACCTCCAATGAAAGACCCTGGAAGCGTTCAGTCAAAAGTGAAACTGGATCCATGCTTGAGACGGTTTTGGCGGTTTATAATGTCACGGAAGGTGTACAGGAAACAAGACAATGCAAAATGAATATATGACTCACTGCATCCAAAACTAAGGAACAAAAGGGAGACCCCTGCATAAGACCTGGCACTCTCCCTGACTGCTCAGCCTATGCGAACACCCCAATGGTGGATGATCGCATATCCTCGTACCTCGACTATATAACACCTGAACACCCTACAATAGTGAGGCGACACGACCACCGGCTCCCTACACTAGACACGGAGGGAGTCAGGGTCACCTGGGATCCAGCAAACATAAAATCACAAATGAATGTACAACACTTATCTTGTAGAAGACTGGGAAATAGGATCAGCATGCACACACACTCCAGGAAGTTGTATAAACCGCACACTAATGCATTATGGGGAGGAATTTAAAGGGATGCAATCAGTCCAACTTCAAGACAGCTGAGAGAGGCTAACGAGATGAGGAACTGAAAACCAAAACAAAGAAAGCTCAAGGAGGAGGTTCTGAAAGGCATCTGTCAGAGCTTCTCAGATGTCTGGTTGTGACAGACAGATTCTTATGGTCAGTAAACCTGGTAATAGGGTGTCTGGCTCCCTCTAGCCAATGGCGCCATTCCTCAAAAGCTAACTTGATGGCCAACAACTCCCTATCTCCCACATCATAATTTCTCTCTGCGGAGGAGAGTTTCTTCGAGAAAAAGGCCCACGGTCGCCATTTGGCAGGAGAGGGACCTTGAGACAAGACCGCACCCACACCCACCTCAGAAGTGTCCACCTCAACAATGAAGGGCAGAGAGACATCAGGTTGCACCAAGATGGGAGTGGAAGCAAAACAATCTTTGATACTAGAAAAGGCCTTACTCGCCTCTACCGACCAGAAGGAAAATCTACCCCCTTTCTAGTCTTATCAGTGAGTGGCTTAACAACAGAGGAATAATTCAAAATAAACTTCCTGTAATAATTGGCAAAACCCCAAAAATGCATCAGCGCCTTCTGATTCTCAGGAAGCTCCCACTCAAGCACAGCGTGGACCTTCTCGGGGTCCATGCAAAAACCAGAAGAGGAGAGAAGAAACCCCAGAAATTGAATTTCTGGAACCGCAAACACACATTTTTCCAGTTTAGTGTACAATTTATTCTCCCGCAGAATGAGCAAGACCTGACGTAGGTGGTCCTTATGAGTTTTGAAATCAGGAGAAAAAATCTAAATGTCATCTAGATACACTAATACAAATTTTCCCATTAAATGATAAAAAATGCTGTTCACAAAATGCTGAAAAACGGCTGGGGCATTCATCAAACCAAAAGGCATAACCAAATTCTCAAAATGGCCCTGAGGGGTATTGAAGGCCGTCTTCCATTCGTCTCCTTCTCTGACCCTGACCAGGTTGTATACCCCTCTTCAATCCAACTTGGAAAAAACTTTAGCCCCAACAATCTGGTTAAACAGGTCCGGGATCAGAGGAAGCGGATAAGGGTCACAAATTGTGATACTGTTCAGCTCCCTGAAATCCAGACATGGTCTTAAAGAATCATCTTTTTTCCTAACAAAGAAAAAACCAGCGGCAACAGGTGACTTCGAGGGTCGTATGCGTCCCTTACTCAGGCTCTCAGAGATATAAGCACACATAGCGACCCTTTCAGGTTGGGAGAGATTGTATAAACGAGATTTAGGCAGCTTGTCGCCTGGTATGAGATTAATAGGGCAATCGTACTCCCTGTGAGAGGGCAGCTCCTGAACACCACTCTCAGAAAACACATCCGAAAATTCAGAGAGAAAAGATGGTACAGTCTTAGTAGAAACCTCTGAAACAGATGTCGTGAGGCAATTCTCTCTGCAAAAGTCATTCCAACCATTTATTTGCCTCGCTTGCCAATCAATGGTGGGGTTATGTTTAGTGAGCCAGGGTAGCCCCAACACTAGAGGAGTAGGCAACCCGCTTAGGACGAAACATGACACATCCTCAACATGAGCATCACTCACAATCAAACGGATATTGTGAACTATGCCCTTTAACGATTTCTGAGAAAATGGAGCGGAATCAATAGCAAAAACAGGCATATCCTTTCCCAAAGTGCATACCTGGAAACCATGTGTTATAGCAAATTGATTATCAATGAGATTAAAAGCTGCTCCACTATCTACAAAAATCTCACAAAAAAAGTTCTTGCTCTCTAGCGCCACCCTGGCGGGCAGGACAAAACGGGAACTACAAGCAAACGGAAAACCTTCAATTTCCGCATCAACCTTGCCAAAAGTAACAGATGGAACGTTTTTAGAGGATTTTTTTCTTTTTGTTTCTTTATTACTCTCAAAAAACTGCCTGGATCCCCTAGAGCAGTGCTTCTCAATTATTTTCTGTCATGCCCCCCCTAGGAAGAAGAAAACATTTTGCGCCCCCCGGCGCGAATGTAAATAGTATAATTTGTCTATAAAATTGTTATAATTAATAAGTACACCTCTGCATAACACTGTATCCTTATTAACGTATAAGAGAATAAAGAAAGAAATGTGGATCAATTTACAACAAAAATATTTTTAACCAAAAGGTGTGCTTTTGGTGGGTATGGAACTAATGGTGGTCTGTGGGTGGCACTATTACTGGGGATCTGTGGATGACGGACACTGTTATGGGGGGATCTGTGGATGACAGACACTGTTATGGGGGGATCTGTGGATGACGGATACTATTATGGGGGGATCTGTGGATGACGGACACTGTTATGGGGGGATCTGTGGATGACGGACACTGTTATGGGGGGATCTGTGGATGACGGACACTGTTATGGGGGGATCTGTGGATGACGGACACTGTTATGGGGGGATCTGTGGATGACGGACACTGTTATGGGGGGATCTGTGGATGACGGACACTGTTATGGGGGGGATCTGTGGATGACGGACACTGTTATGGGGGGATCTGTGGATGACGGACGCTGTTATGGGGAAATCTGTGGATGACGGACACTGTTATGGGGGGATCTGTGGATGACGGACACTGTTATGGGGGGATCTGTGGATGACGGACACTTTTATATTGCTATACCGGAGCGGTGGGGCGGGGCTATAGTACACTGACTGCACCGCCCCGCCGCTATTCCCGGCCCCCAGCTCCTCCTCCCAGTCCCTCAGTGCCTGCGCCGGCCTCTGATCAGAGGAAGGGAGATGAGCGCTTCCACAATGGAAGCGCTCATCTCCCTGCCGCATATTACATTGCGCGCCCCCCTTTATGGAGCCTGGCGCCCCACTATTTGAGAAACACTGCCCTAGAGGGACAAACATTTGCCAAATGATTTATACGTCCACAACAGAAACAAACCCTCCTCTGAGAGCTGAATCTTCTATTGTCAGAGGCAAGCAAACCCAGCTGTATCGGCTCCTGCTCAGAGGGGATTGAGAGAGACCGAGACCCCTACGCACTGAATGAGACCGCTGCACTGTCCTTAGACTGAGAATGACAGGAAGGAGTGATCTCTCCTTTCTCTCTAAGACGCCTGTCAATACTAACGGCCCGAGACATTCCAAGGAGGTAGGTCTCTCATGAAGGGCAAATGCATCTTTCAATCCCTCTGAAAGACCATGGCAAAATTGACTTCGGAGTGCAGCATCATTCCAACCAGTATCAGCTGCCCATCTCCGAAATTCTGAACCATATATCTCTGCGGACTGTTTAACCTGGCATAAAAGACGCAGATTAGATTCAGCCAGAGCAATACGATCCGGATCACCATATATCTTACCCAGGGCTACAAAAAATTAATCCACTGATCGGAGGGGCCGTGCCCCCACTGGCAGCGAAGAGGCCCAAGACTAAGCGTTATCCCTGAGCAGTGAGATGATGATCCCCACCCTCCATTCCTCATCACCTGAGGAATGGGGAAGTAGGCGAAAATGGAGTTTGCAAGCCTCTCTAAAATGAACAAAATTCTCACTACCCCCAGAGAAGGTATCCGGAAGCGAGATCTTAGGCTCAGAACAAACTCCATGAACGTAAGCAGAATCGGTCACCTGAAACTGAGATACAGTTTTATGGAGCTCTGCGACCTCCAGTGAAAGACCCCGCATGCGGTCCGTCGAAGCTAAAACCGGATCCATGCTTAAGACGGTTTAGGCGGTTTATAATGTCATGGATGGTGTAACAGAAAACAAGAAGTTACAAATAAGTATCCGACTGGATTGATCCAAAACTAAGGAACAAAAGGGTGACCCCTATTAAAGCCCTGAAGCTCTCCCTGTCTTCTCAGCCCATGCAAAGATCTCAGTGATAGAAGGTTGCATGTCCACGTACCTAGACTGAATGACACCTGCAAACCCTATAATAGTGAGGGGACATGACCACCAGCTCCCGGCACTTAATACGGAGGGAGTCAGGGTCACCTAGAACCAAGCCAACAGGAAAACAACAAATACAGAAAAAGACTTAACTGAAAACCCAGCTGTAGCAACTTCTAGAAAGAGAACACAATCCAGGATGTAATATAAACCGCAAGGTGAGGCAGTATGGGGAGGAGATATATAGGGAGGCAATTACTGCTAATAGATGACAGCTGTAAGAGGGAGGAGAGATGTTAAAATGAAAGCAAAACAAAAAAAGATAATGCAGGAGGTACTGAAGAACGTCTATCAGAACGTCTCAAAGATCTGGTGGTGACACTATGACAGCGTATCTCCAGGGATTATAAGTGTTGGTGTGGGGTGCAAAATACGCAATACAAGGATGCAACACGTGTTATACAATCCAGAGAATACTGTTTTAAATCTGCGCCTTCACCCAAATCGATTTTCTTTTTTGAGCCTACCATGTTGATCACGGTTATCAGCGAAACAGGGTTCCATGCCGGAGAGGGAGCGTGAGAAATGACCTCATCCAAGGGAGGTCAATGGCTGCAATGGGATGGAGCAGAAATGTGGGACAAGTTATTAAAGCAGAAGGATCGAATGAAAGGGCAAATTAAAGATGAATTTTAGAAATTTAAGTCTCTTTCATCGCTAGAAATGAGTTAATATCACCCACCAATAAAACAGATTATTTTTAAAAATTTCGGTCACTGTCACCTATACAGAGAAGGGGTTTATTCATGGCAAAAATTGTAAAATGTCACCCAAAAACGTAACATCTATCACAGCCAAACATTGTTAAATGTCACCCGAAAATGTAACAGAAAAATTTGTGGAATTTATTAAGCTGTCAACTAGGTAGAGCAGGGGTATGTCACAGCCAAAAATTGGTGAATTTCACCCGAAAATGGAACAGACAAATCACTGACTTTTTTTTTAACCTGTCTACTAGGTATAGCAGTGGTATATCACACCCAAAAATTGGTAAATTTCACCTGGAAATTTAACAAATTGGTGATTTTTTTTAACTGCCTACTAGGTATAGCAATGGTATATCACACCCAAAAATTGGTGAATTGCACTCGAAAATGTAATAGATAAATTAGTGAAATGACATAAAATAAAATATGTAGAATTTTTTTTTTTTTTATAGATTTATGAGGTGGGGGTCCATATGGAGCAGGAGTTTGAGGAGGCGGTGGACGTAGCGGTGTAGGTGGAAGCGGCGGTGGAGGAGGATGAGGTAGCCAACACTGGTTTTTAGTTTAACCCCTTAAGGACCAGGCTCATTTTCACCTTAAGGACCAGGCCATTTTTTGCAAATCTGACCAGTTTCACTTTAAGTGCTGATAACTTTAAAACGCTTTTACTTATACAGGCCATTCTGAGATTGTTTTTTCGTCACATATTGTACTTCATGACACTGGTAAAATAAAGTCAAAAAAATTAATTTTTTTGCATAATAAAATACCTAATTTACCAAAAATTTGGAAAAACTAGCAAATTTCAAAGTTTCAGTTTCTCTACTTCTGTAATACATAGTAATACCCCCAAAAATTGTGATGACTTAACATTCCCCATATGTCTACTTCATGTTTGAATTATTTTGGGAATGATATTTTATTTTTTGGGGATGTTACAAGGCTTAGAAGTTTAGAAGCAAATCTTGAAATTTTTCAGAAATTTACAAAAACCCAATTTTTAGGGACCACTACAGCTCTGAAGTCACTTTGTGAGGCTTACATAATAGAAACCGCCCAAAAATGACCCCATTCTATAAACTACACCCCTCAAGGTATTCAAAACTGATTTTACAAACTTCGTTAACCCTTTAGGTGTTGCACAAGAGTTATTGGCAAATGGGGATGAAATTTGAGAATTTAATTTTTTTGCCAAATTTTCCATTTTAACCCATTTTTTCCACTAACAAAGCAAGGGTTAACAGCCAAACAAGACTGTATCTTTATTGCCCTGACTCTGCCGTTTACAGAAACACCCCATATGTGGCCGTAAACTACTGTACGGCCACACAGCGGGGCGTAGAGTGAAAGGTACGCCGTATGGTTTTTGGAAGCCAGATTTTGCTGGACAGTTTTTTTGACACCATGTCCCATTTGAAGCCCCCTGATGCACCCCTAGAGTAGAAACTCCATAAAAGTGACCCCATCTAAGAAACTACACCCCTCAAGTATTCAAAACTGATTTTACAAACTTTGTTAACCCTTTAGGTGTTGCACAAGATTTAATGGAAAATAGAGATACAATTTCAAAATTTCACTTTTTTGGCAGATTTTCCATTTTAATATTTTTTTTCTAGTTACAAAGCAAGGGTTAACAGCCAAACAAAACTCATTATTTATGGCCCTGATTCTGTAGTTTACAGAAACACCTCATATGTGGTTGTAAACCGCTGTACGGGCACACGGCAGGGCGCAGAAGGAAAGGAATGCCATACGGTTTTTGGTAGAAACTCCAAAAAAGTTACCCCATTTTAGAAAGTACGGAATAGGGTGGCAGTATTGTTGGTACTAGTTCAGGGTACATATGATTTTTGGTTGCTCTATATTACACTTTTTGTGCGGCAAGGTTTTTTGTTATTTACACCATTCATCTGACAGGTTAGATCACGTGGTAATTTTATAGAGCAGGTTGTCACGGACGCAGCGATACCTAATATGTATACATTTTTATTTATTTATGTAAGTTTTATACAATAACTTCATTTTTAAAACCAAAAAATTGTTTAGTGTCTCCATAGTCTGAGAGTTTTTCGGTGGTCATCTGAGGGGTTAGGTCATGTGATATTTATATAGAGCCGGTCGATACGGACGCGGCAATACCTAATATGTATACTTTATTTTCATTTATGTAGGTTTTACACAATGATTTTATTTTTGAAACCCAAAAAAATGATGTTTTAGTGTTTCCATAGTCTAAGAGCCATAGTTTTTTCAGTTTTTGGGCGATTATCTTGAGTAGGGTTTCATTTTTTGCGGGATGAGATGACGGTTTGATTGGTACTATTTTGGCGTACATGCGACTTTTTTGATCACTTTTATTACCTTTTTTGGGAAGTAAGGTGGGCAAAATTTCAATTTTCTCATAGTTTTTATTTTTTTATTTTTATGGCGTTCACTGTGCGGGGAAAGTAACATGACCGTTTTATAGATCAGGTCGTTACGGACGCGGCGATACCTAATATGTGTAGTTTATTTTATTTTTTTAATTTTTATTCAGTGATAAATGTTTTTTTTTTTATCTTAACTTTTTTCACTTATTTTTTTTATTTTTTAACCCAGACCCACTTGGTTCTTGAAGATCCAGTGGGTCTGATGTCTGTATAATACAGTACTGTACTCTATATAGGGTACTGCACTGTATTTTACTTACACTGAACAGATCTATGCTTTCAGCACAGATCTGTTCAGCACCATGGACAGCAGGACGCCTGAGCAGGCGTCCTGTTGCCATGGGAACCTTCCCCGTCTGCCACAACTTCGCAGACGGGGAAGGGTGAGGACTGGGGTGTCGGGGGACTGTCTGGGGGCTCTCTCCCTCTCCCATCGGGGGGCTGCAAAGGCACAGCAGCCCCCCGATTGGAGAGGGAGGGAGCTCCCTCTTACTGTTAACCTTTTCCATACAGCGGTCCGTGCGGACCGCTGTATGGAAAGGGTTAAACGGCTGACATCGCATCAACGATGTCAGCCGTTTATACCAGGGTGCCAGCAATGTGCTGGCACCCTGGTATACCCACTGTACACCAACGATTACGCAATGGGAGGCGGGCGGGGGATCGCGATCCCACCTGCCGCACCGCCCACCTCCCGCAACGCCCCCACCGCCTGCGACACCCCCCCTGCACCACCCGCCGCCATCAAATCGTGCAGGGGGGGTGTATTATATTGATTTTAGGCACTCTAAAGTTTCAGGGACCGCGGGGATCAGAAACTGCAAAAAGCGCAGCAAACCGCAGGTCTGAATTGACCTGCGGTTTGCTGCGATCGCCGACACGGGGGGGGTCAAATGACCCCCCCCTGCGTTGTTACGGGATGCCGGCTGAATGATTTCAGCCGGCGCCCCGTTCCGATTAACCCCCGTGGCGCCGGAATCCCGATTTTAAGTCAGGACGTACCGGTACGTCCTGTGTCCTTAAGGACTCGGGAAATAGGGCGTACAGGCACGTCCTATGTCCTTAAGGGGTTAAATTTTTATTTTTTATTTTATTAGGGTACACTCCAAAAAAGTGTGAAATATCCAAAATACAAGAATGAGCAATTGCTCTGTAGTATAACAATGAGGCCGGTATACATGTCTATTCTGCACAAGGTACGGACAAGTCCTGTGGGATCCATGTCTGGTTCATTTTAATGAACGTGAGCTTGTCCACATTGGCTGAGAACAGGCGGCTGCGCTTATCTGTGATAACGCCCCCTGCCGTGCTAAACACGCGTTCAGATAATACACTGGCTGCAAGACAGCCCAGCACCTCCAAGGCGTAAAGGGCAAGCTCAGGCCATGTGCCCTATTTGGAGACCCAGAAGTTGAAGGGGGCAGACCCATCATTCAGTACGTGTAGGCGTGTGCACACATACTGCTCCACCATGTTGGTGAAATGCTGCCTCTTGCTAAGACGTTCCATATCAGCTGGTGGTGCTGGTTGTTGTGGCGTGCTGACAAAGCTTTTCCACACTTCGGCCATGCTAACCCTGCCTTCTGAGGTGCTGGTGGTGCCCCAGCTGCATTGGAGACCTCTTCCTCCTCCTCCTCTGCCTTCGCTTTGTGCTTCCACTGTGCCCCTGCTGTCAGGTGGGAATGCCACCAGTAGCGCGTCTACCAGTGTGCGCTTGTACTCGCGCATCTTATGATTACGCTCCAGTGAGAGAATTAAAGATGGTATGTTGTTCTTGTAACGGGGATCCAGCAGCGTGGCCACCCAGTAATCAGCACAAATTAGAATGTGGGCAACTCGGCGGTCGTTGCGGAGACACTGCAGCATGTAATCGCTCATGTGTGCCAGGCTGCCCGGAGGCAACGAAAATCTGTCCTCTGTGGGAGGTGTATCGTCTGTGTCCTCTGTATCCCAGCCACGCACCAGTGATGGCTATGAGCTGGTCTGGGTGCCACCCTGCTGTGAACATGGTTCCTCCTCCTCCATCTCCTCTTCCTCATCCCCCACCTCGTCATCCTCCAGAACTGTGACCTGGCTGGACAATTGTTTACCTGGTGTTTGTGGGTGCAGGAACCCACCCTCGGAGCCACTTGTGAATGACAGGCTGGAAAAATTATCCTTCCTCCTCCTCCTCCTCCTGTGCCACACCCTCTTCCATCATCGCCAGCAGCGTTTTTTCAAGGAGGCATAGAAGTGGGATAGTAACGCTGAGAACGGCGTTATCTGCACTGTCCATGTTGATGGAGTACTCGAAACAGCGCAACAAGGAACACAGGTCTCGCATGGAGACCCAGTCATTGGTGGTGAAGTGGTGCTGTTCCGCAGAGCGACTAAACGTGCGTGCTGCAGCTGAAACTCCGCTATTGCCTTGCTGCTGCTCGCACGGTCTGGCCAGCATGTGCAAGGTGGAGTTCCACCTTGTGGGCACGTCGCATATAAGGCGGTGAACAGGAAGGCCGAAGTTACGCTGCAGCGCTGACAGGCGCTGACAGGCATGCAGCAGCAGGGTGAGAACGCTGAAAGCGCGCACAAACGGCCCGCACTTTATGCATCAGCTGTGACATATCGGGGTAATTTTTAAGGAATCTCTGCACCACCAAATTCAGCACATGCGCCAGGCAAGGGATGTGCTTCAAACCGGCTAGTCTGCTATGAAATTTCTCCCATTATTGCACACCATCAGGCCACGCTTGAGGCTCACTGGCACCAACCACTCATCGGTCTGTTGTTCAAGGCCCGTCCACAGCTCCTGCGCGGTGTGAGGTTTGTCCCCCAAACAGAACGTTTTGAAACTGCCTGCTGTCGTTTACCCCTGGCTGTGCTGAAGTTGGTGGTGAAGGTGTTTCACTAACCGGATGAGGAGCCGGTAGAGGATGAGGAAGCGGAGTAGGAGGAGGAAGCAACAGGAGGCAAACTGAAGTGCCCTGCAATCCTCGGTGGTGGAAGGACATGCGCCAAACTGCTATCCGCCTCAGGCCCAGCCGCCACTGCATTTACCCAGTGTGCTGTTATGGAAATATAACATCCCTGATCGTGCTTACTGGTCCACATATCAATAGTGAGGTGCACCTTGCCACAGATGGCGTTGCGCAGTGCACACCTGATTTTGTCCCCCACTTGGTTGTGCAGGGAAGGGATGGCACGCCTGGAAAAGTAGTGGCGGCTGGGCACGACGTAATGTGGGACAGCCACCGCCATAAGGCTTTTAAAACTCTCCATCTCTACCAGACGGAATGACAGCATTTCAAAGGTCAGTCATTTTGAAATTTTGAATCGTGGGTGGGTAGGGGGGGTACTTCCTCTTCCCCTCCAGTGTTTGGGAGATGGAGAGCTGAACGCTTCCGTGGGACATTGTGGAGAGGCTTGGAGACCTAGATGGTGGTGTTGCTGGCAGATCCTCTGTTTGCAGGGTGGCAGGTGGCAGGTGGATGGCAGGTGGATGAAGAGGCCGAGACTGCAGCAGAAGAGGAAGCAGGAGGAGCCAGAGACCTTTCTTGGTTTTTGAGGTGTATACTCCACTGCAGTTCGTGCTTTGCAGGTTGTGCTCAGGTTGAGAACGTTTATGTCTCGCTTCAGGCTCTGATTGCACAGCATGCAAACCACTCGTGTCTTGCAACTCCACTTTTGCAACCTGCTCCCTCTTCTGCTGTGCTGGTTGCTCTGTGCGATCACCGCCTCTTCCTCCAAACTACACAGAGAAGAAGGTTTCTGATCAGGCGCAAGACACATAGGATCCAATCCGTCTCTCATGGGTGAAACTTCTTTTATTTCATAGGAAATATAAAACAACGCGTTTCGGGGCTCAAAATGTCCCCTTCATCAGGTTAACAATAATCACAATAGATAATGTAGATGCAGGTATATAAAGGTGCAAAAAAACCGCCAAAAAACGGATTACCTGAGAGCTGCCCACAGATGGGAGGGGCTAAGCTACAGGCAGTCTGTCATAGGTGAACATAAAGTTAGTCAAACCATATATATAGTTACAAAATATAGTTGCAGCCCATCATTGTTGATAATCAAGGGGGATATATTTCAAATAATCTATGGATGTCCCTTAGTTTTAGTTTAATAAAAAACGGAGTGTCAGAGTCACATGACCGCAGTAGTGTGGTCATGTGATCGGAGCGGAGCGGCTCCTGTTCTGAGGCGCACGGCGCCTGCGTTCTGCCCATCTATCCTGCTTGTACGTGCGCCCGGTCATGTGATCGCTATCCTTGCGATCACATGGCCAGTATCCAAGGCTACAGAGACGCCGCTCTACAAAGGCATAGAGTGTGCGATCCCACCATACACATAGAGGGCGGCTGTTTGGATAACTACTCAACTATTGGAAATAGTATTCGGGGGGAGGGAGGGGATCAAAGACAGTAGGCTTAGTATAGTTAATTGCTGTACTGTGGGTATGAAAAAATCGATCTACATATAGATACATATATAGAGGGAGGGGTAAAAATAGAAATAGATTGGAACATGAAAAAAAATATATATATGAAAATAATGCACTCAAATGATTAGATTTATGTAGATAAATAATGGATATAAACAGATATATATATACATATGGAAATAATGCACTCAAATGATTAAATCTATGTAGATAAATAAATAAATAATGAATAAATAATGAATTAATAATGAATTAAAAAGGGTTAAAAAGGGTATATGTATTATTGCTGAAGGAATTGATAATCATGAGGACCGTTTTATTGCCATGGAATAAAAATATATATTTCCACGTCATAACCTATGTATATCAAAAAATATATATACACACAAAAAAATTATATATATATATATAAAAAATATACATATATATGTATAGATGAAAAAACGCATATAAATAAATGTATATAAAAAACACATATAAATATAAATGTATCTAAAAGAATACATATAAATGTATATAAAAAATATATGTTCTGAATTTAAAATCCCATCTTAGAGACTCCGCATCACTTATCTCCTTACTCAAAGACATCGAGTGGCCAGATGGTTACCATTGGGTGACTTTGGATGTATCAGCACTGTACTCGAATATTTCCCATGACTTAGGGATGAAATGCACTTCAAGTTTTCTCGATAATGACCAAGACATGCCCGCTGTGCAAAAAACATTTATTATGAGGGGTATTGAATTTATACTCACGCATAACGTGTTTTCATTCCAAAATGATATCTATAAACAAATACGGGGAACCGCGATGGGGACGCGTTTCGCGCCCAGCTTTGCGAATCTGTTCATGGGGGCGTTTGAGGAAACTTTCATATATGGATCCAGTTTCTGGTCCAATAACAACATCGTCTTCTTCCGCAGATATATAGATGATCTGATTTTTATTTGGAATGGGGACCATACAGCTATAGATAACTTCATCTCATATATTAATACCAATGATTGGGGCATTACCTTTACTGGTGCTTCTGACAACAAAAGAACTGAGTTTCTTGATTTAGAAATCTTTATTCAAGACTGCAGAATAAATACACGAACTTTTTTCAAAAAAGTAGATAGCAATAGCTATTTAGACTTCAAGAGTACACATTATAGAAAATGGAAAACGAATATCCCCTTTAGTCAATTCAAACGACTCAGACGGAACTGTACTCGCGAAGATGATTTTCACCAGCAGTGCGATATTTTGGCCTCCAGGTTCACTCAGAAAGGGTATCCTTCTAATATTATCTCTGGCGCAAGGATAAAGGCTATGGAACTCACCCAAGAAGAATGTCTGATCCCATTGTCTAAAAAGAAGAAAGAGATTAGTAATGGAGAATATGGTTGCAATTTTATCACTACTTTTAACCAAAACCATCTATCGATCAAAGCGGTTTTAGAAAAACATTGGCACATTTTAAAAAGAGACCCCATTCTGAATCAAATTATTCCTGAA
This sequence comes from Bufo gargarizans, assembly GCF_014858855.1. Taxonomy (NCBI): domain Eukaryota; kingdom Metazoa; phylum Chordata; class Amphibia; order Anura; family Bufonidae; genus Bufo; species Bufo gargarizans. Next base: position 65,568,066 of record NC_058090.1, read on the forward strand.
TTTCCTAGACTTACATATAAAAGAGCACGTACTCTCAAAAACATTTTGGCACCTAGTAAACTGAATTCTGCCACACATCACAATGAGAATGACGATGTTGTTACCCCCAAAGGTAGCTTTAAGTGTGGACATAAAAAATGTCTTTGCTGCCTCAATATATGTCAAACTTCTGTTTTTTACAGCCGAGTGAGTGGGGAATCATTCCCCATTATGTCCGCACTTAATTGTCAATCCAGCCACGTTATATATCTCCTAGAATGTCCATGCAACTTACAGTATGTGGGGCGCACGATCCAAACACTGCGAAATAGAGTAAACACACATAGATCTAAGATTAAGAAGAAATTTTGGAAACATAGTGTATCTAGACATGCTGCGGAACACCATGGGGGCAGTTCAGCTGGATTTAAGGTGACCCCAATCGAACAAATTCCATGTCACCTACATAAAGATATCCGGCACATTAGACGTAGAGAAATGTATACTGGATCTTCAAGTTGAACAGTTTACATCCGTATGGCCTCAATGAAGCTTTTGAGATTAATTTATAGGAAGTTTATATAAATAATAAATTTTACATTATGTATATTGATTATATTTATTACTACTTATTACATTTCATTATATATATATATATTTTTTTTTTTTAATATATTTTTATACGTTTATATACATTTTTATGCATTGATTAATGTCTATGTATATACATATATATATATATTTTTTTTTTATTTTTTTATTTTTTTTTTATATACATTTATATGTATTCTTTTAGATACATTTATATTTATATGTGTTTTTTATATACATTTATTTATATGCGTTTTTTCATCTATACATATATATGTATATTTTTTATATATATATATATAATTTTTTTGTGTGTATATATATTTTTTGATATACATAGGTTATGACGTGGAAATATATATTTTTATTCCATGGCAATAAAACGGTCCTCATGATTATCAATTCCTTCAGCAATAATACATATACCCTTTTTAACCCTTTTTAATTCATTATTAATTCATTATTTATTCATTATTTATTTATTTATCTACATAGATTTAATCATTTGAGTGCATTATTTCCATATGTATATATATATATCTGTTTATATCCATTATTTATCTACATAAATCTAATCATTTGAGTGCATTATTTTCATATATATATTTTTTTTCATGTTCCAATCTATTTCTATTTTTACCCCTCCCTCTATATATGTATCTATATGTAGATCGATTTTTTCATACCCACAGTACAGCAATTAACTATACTAAGCCTACTGTCTTTGATCCCCTCCCTCCCCCCGAATACTATTTCCAATAGTTGAGTAGTTATCCAAACAGCCGCCCTCTATGTGTATGGTGGGATCGCACACTCTATGCCTTTGTAGAGCGGCGTCTCTGTAGCCTTGGATACTGGCCATGTGATCGCAAGGATAGCGATCACATGACCGGGCGCACGTACAAGCAGGATAGATGGGCAGAACGCAGGCGCCGTGCGCCTCAGAACAGGGGCCGCTCCGCTCCGATCACATGACCACACTACTGCGGTCATGTGACTCTGACACTCCGTTTTTTATTAAACTAAAACTAAGGGACATCCATAGATTATTTGAAATATATCCCCCTTGATTATCAACAATGATGGGCTGCAACTATATTTTGTAACTATATATATGGTTTGACTAACTTTATGTTCACCTATGACAGACTGCCTGTAGCTTAGCCCCTCCCATCTGTGGGCAGCTCTCAGGTAATCCGTTTTTTGGCGGTTTTTTTGCACCTTTATATACCTGCATCTACATTATCTATTGTGATTATTGTTAACCTGATGAAGGGGACATTTTGAGCCCCGAAACGCGTTGTTTTATATTTCCTATGAAATAAAAGAAGTTTCACCCTTAAGAGACGGATTGGATCCTATGTGTCTTGCGCCTGATCAGAAACCTTCTTCTCTGCAAGCATCCTTTGGGGGATTGGGCATCCGATCCCAAAGACACCCTTTCTGCGGCTGCATCCACGGATCCGGAAAATCTCTCATTTACATATATACCTACAATAGAGTTGTGTCTATTATTGCACAACCTAAAAAGGTGAGCACCTTAAAACTTGTTTAATGATTAAGTTTTCATTGAACCTATTACCCTATTGTGCGCTCCCCATACCCCTTCTTTTGTCTTTTCGTCCCCCTCGTGACCGAGGGGTACTCTAGACTCGCCTGTGGTTATCAAGACTACTTCAACTGAAATTTCCAGATAAGGGGAGCTGCACATAGGCCTATCTACTAGGATCGAAATGGATTATGCACGAAACCGCATGGAACAGCGGGAACGCTTAATCATACAATGTACAAGAAACACCAATGAACATCATGTCGACCTGAATCAGGAACCAAACGCAAGTATCGATGAAAAAACCCTACTAACTCTATTTCATGACCTAGAGAAACTTATGTCAGAAGAAATACAGCACCAACTAGATGCGAGCTTCCTTGAGATCTATCTTAAAGAGGACATTGTTCCACGTGGCCTCAGACTACGCTTTGGGAATTCTTTTAAAGATGATACTGACTTTTGTAAGGAATGGGACACCTACTTACTTGAATGTGCAAAAGGTCTCATTATTAGACTGATTGATAAAAGGCGGTCATTATACCTAGAATGTGGTAGAAAAATATCTGCATGCCATGATTTAATCTCTCAATATAAATCACACACTGCCTTCACAAAATTCGATCGGCTCATCACATCTAGGATCTTATCAGTGGAAAAAGATACATTATACAAAAAAAGCAATAAACTCCATAGAGACAGACAGGATTTTGCCACTAACAATATCAAATTTTGGTCAAAATCAGATATACCTATACCGAATACAGGCAATCATATCACACCACATTCAGTTATCCCCACCCCAATGGACAATATTATAGATAATGATAATATATCAGATATGGAAACCAACCGTCCCAGCGCTAGTGACACCCGCATCCAACCTTCCCCTCTAAAAAGACAGGATCATAAATATAGAAGGTTTCAAAAACCTTGGGTGTCATACTCCAACCGTAATAGACCAAATCACAATGAAACGTCACGGTCACAAGACAATAGACCTAATAAGCAATATAGACAACAGGGTTACCATACACCAAAATACAATGTAATATCAACAGAAATAAAACTGATTCCCAAACCTGAGCAATATACAGCCCGTAACGTCTGCCACACCCCCACAAATAGATCCGTGCATGCAATTGGTAAATTAAATAACACAACCACTCAGGAATCCCCAGTTTCTGTTTTCCAGACTCCGTTACTTACCCCAAGTTCAATTCATGCTCCATTTATTACTAACACCACACTCACTCTTACCTCTCCGTCTTCCATATTTTCCACAGAAATACTCAATACCTGTGGTCCACTTAATCTACCACCAACTGAGTTTTCTATCCATCCCGACCAACATCCATCAGTGAGCTCAGATTCCCCCACCCCCTCAGTTTGTTCTGATTTGGAGGTTGACTCCCTTCTCACCATCCATGAGAGTACCCCTCCACTAACCACCTCACACGTGGATACACAAGTCAACACATCCTCCATTACCCCTGTTCATATTGACCTAAACCAACCAAATGGCTCACCTACCATAGAATCTTCATCAGTTGGTCCCTTTACATCAATGGTATCCTTTTTAGACCTCCCTCCCCTGATCCATCCCACTACCATCCAATCCATTCCGAAAAGCCCAAAAACCACCAATATAGCTCATTTTTTTCGCCCACTAGGCCACAAATCTGTAAAAAGAAAAAAACAAGGAGAGGCTGTAGAGCAGGCCAGCGCAAAAAGAAAAATTCCAACCCCTCGCAGCCAACACTGACCTCTAAACAAGATACATCACCCCTTTCCTATGGCATCTTTAATTTGTCCAGTCATATATTGACACACAATGAGATTGCAGTACTCTCTAAAGGACTCTCGTTTTGTCCCACCAACAAAATTAAAGAATTTGATCTTTTTCTCGACCTCAATCGGTATATAAAGAAACTTACCTTAAAAAGACATTTTAAAATTAAAGAAAATTCAAATACTGGGTCCAATCCAGAGCCTAGTACCATATCCCCGGATATGGAACAGACCGTAGCCCCACCCCCAATACCTACAGGCCTCAAACCACCTTCTACCTTTTATCCCATTCATCATAAGGGAAATTTCCTTGACACATTCTATTCTGTGGTGTCAAATGACTTTAGGGATATCAACCAGAAATCAGAAACAAGGCAAAACATGAAACCATCGGAGAAATCAGCTTTGAGAAAACTACAACTGGATACCAATTTAATTATTAGAAATGCGGACAAGGGAGGGGGGGTTGTCATTCAGAACCGTACAGACTATGTGAAAGAAGCTCTGAATATTCTTTCCAATAAGAAATACTATTTACTTCTTGAGTGTGATCCCTCTGAAACCTATGTAGAAGAGTTTCAGACTCTGATAAAATCTGGGGATCTGTGTTTAAACAAGAAAGAAAGGGAATACATTATGGTAAAAGAGTCCACACCAGCGACCTTTTACCATCTTCCCAAAATTCATAAGGATACCCAAAATCCACCGGGACGTCCCATAATATCGGGAGTCTCTTCCCTTACACGGAATCTGTCACACTACATTGACATTCATTTACAGAAATATGTTCTGAATTTAAAATCCCATCTTAGAGACTCCGCATCACTTATCTCCTTACTCAAAGACATCGAGTGGTCAGATGGTTACCATTGGGTGACTTTGGATGTATCAGCACTGTACTCGAATATTTCCCATGACTTAGGGATGAAATGCACTTCAAGTTTTCTCGATAATGACCAAGACATGCCCGCTGTGCAAAAAACATTTATTATGAGGGGTATTGAATTTATACTCACGCATAACGTGTTTTCATTCCAAAATGATATCTATAAACAAATACGGGGAACCGCGATGGGGACGCGTTTCGCGCCCAGCTTTGCGAATCTGTTCATGGGGGCGTTTGAGGAAACTTTCATATATGGATCCAGTTTCTGGTCCAATAACAACATCGTCTTCTTCCGCAGATATATAGATGATCTGATTTTTATTTGGAATGGGGACCATACAGCTATAGATAACTTCATCTCATATATTAATACCAATGATTGGGGCATTACCTTTACTGGTGCTTCTGACAACAAAAGAACTGAGTTTCTTGATTTAGAAATCTTTATTCAAGACTGCAGAATAAATACACGAACTTTTTTCAAAAAAGTAGATAGCAATAGCTATTTAGACTTCAAGAGTACACATTATAGAAAATGGAAAACGAATATCCCCTTTAGTCAATTCAAACGACTCAGACGGAACTGTACTCGCGAAGATGATTTTCACCAGCAGTGCGATATTTTGGCCTCCAGGTTCACTCAGAAAGGGTATCCTTCTAATATTATCTCTGGCGCAAGGATAAAGGCTATGGAACTCACCCAAGAAGAATGTCTGATCCCATTGTCTAAAAAGAAGAAAGAGATTAGTAATGGAGAATATGGTTGCAATTTTATCACTACTTTTAACCAAAACCATCTATCGATCAAAGCGGTTTTAGAAAAACATTGGCACATTTTAAAAAGAGACCCCATTCTGAATCAAATTATTCCTGAATTTCCTAGACTTACATATAAAAGAGCACGTACTCTCAAAAACATTTTGGCACCTAGTAAACTGAATTCTGCCACACATCACAATGAGAATGACGATGTTGTTACCCCCAAAGGTAGCTTTAAGTGTGGACATAAAAAATGTCTTTGCTGCCTCAATATATGTCAAACTTCTGTTTTTTACAGCCGAGTGAGTGGGGAATCATTCCCCATTATGTCCGCACTTAATTGTCAATCCAGCCACGTTATATATCTCCTAGAATGTCCATGCAACTTACAGTATGTGGGGCGCACGATCCAAACACTGCGAAATAGAGTAAACACACATAGATCTAAGATTAAGAAGAAATTTTGGAAACATAGTGTATCTAGACATGCTGCGGAACACCATGGGGGCAGTTCAGCTGGATTTAAGGTGACCCCAATCGAACAAATTCCATGTCACCTACATAAAGATATCCGTCACATTAGACGTAGAGAAATGTACTGGATCTTCAAGTTGAACAGTTTACATCCGTATGGCCTCAATGAAGCTTTTGAGATTAATTTATAGGAAGTTTATATAAATAATAAATTTTACATTATGTATATTGATTATATTTATTACTACTTATTACATTTCATTATATATTTTTTTTTTTTTTTTATATATTTTTATACGTTTATATACATTTTTATGCATTGATTAATGTCTATGTATATACATATATATATATATATATATATATATTTTTTTTTTTTTTTTTTATATACATTTATATGTATTCTTTTAGATACATTTATATTTATATGTGTTTTTTATATACATTTATTTATATGCGTTTTTTCATCTATACATATATATGTATATTTTTTATATATATATATATAATTTTTTTGTGTGTATATATATTTTTTGATATACATAGGTTATGACGTGGAAATATATATTTTTATTCCATGGCAATAAAACGGTCCTCATGATTATCAATTCCTTCAGCAATAATACATATACCCTTTTTAACCCTTTTTAATTCATTATTAATTCATTATTTATTCATTATTTATTTATTTATCTACATAGATTTAATCATTTGAGTGCATTATTTCCATATGTATATATATATATCTGTTTATATCCATTATTTATCTACATAAATCTAATCATTTGAGTGCATTATTTTCATATATATATTTTTTTTCATGTTCCAATCTATTTCTATTTTTACCCCTCCCTCTATATATGTATCTATATGTAGATCGATTTTTTCATACCCACAGTACAGCAATTAACTATACTAAGCCTACTGTCTTTGATCCCCTCCCTCCCCCCGAATACTATTTCCAATAGTTGAGTAGTTATCCAAACAGCCGCCCTCTATGTGTATGGTGGGATCGCACACTCTATGCCTTTGTAGAGCGGCGTCTCTGTAGCCTTGGATACTGGCCATGTGATCGCAAGGATAGCGATCACATGACCGGGCGCACGTACAAGCAGGATAGATGGGCAGAACGCAGGCGCCGTGCGCCTCAGAACAGGAGCCGCTCCGCTCCGATCACATGACCACACTACTGCGGTCATGTGACTCTGACACTCCGTTTTTTATTAAACTAAAACTAAGGGACATCCATAGATTATTTGAAATATATCCCCCTTGATTATCAACAATGATGGGCTGCAACTATATTTTGTAACTATATATATGGTTTGACTAACTTTATGTTCACCTATGACAGACTGCCTGTAGCTTAGCCCCTCCCATCTGTGGGCAGCTCTCAGGTAATCCGTTTTTTGGCGGTTTTTTTGCACCTTTATATACCTGCATCTACATTATCTATTGTGATTATTGTTAACCTGATGAAGGGGACATTTTGAGCCCCGAAACGCGTTGTTTTATATTTCCTATGAAATAAAAGAAGTTTCACCCATAAGAGACGGATTGGATCCTATGTGTCTTGCGCCTGATCAGAAACCTTCTTCTCTGCAAGCATCCTTTGGGGGATTGGGCATCCGATCCCAAAGACACCCTTTCTGCGGCTGCATCCACGGATCCGGAAAATCTCTCATTTACATATATACCTACAATAGAGTTGTGTCTATTATTGCACAACCTAAAAAGGTGAGCACCTTAAAACTTGTTTAATGATTAAGTTTTCATTGAACCTATTACCCTATTGTGCGCTCCCCATACCCCTTCTTTTGTCTTTTCGTCCCCCTCGTGACCGAGGGGTACTCTAGACTCGCCTGTGGTTATCAAGACTCCAAACTACACAGGTCACTCGCATGACCTTGATTCCATGTGGGGTCAAGGACCTTATCGTCCTCCACATCATCTTCCACCCAGTCTTTACTCCTTGTCGTTCTGCACACTTTTGAAAGCCACAGCAGTTGGCACCTGTGTTTTGTCATCATCCGAGACGTGCTGCGATGGTCCTCCCATGTACTCATCTTGAAACATAAGTTGTTGGGCATCGGTGCACTCAATCTCTTCCACTTCTGGGGCAGGGCTAGGTAGGTGGCCCTGGGAAACCCTGCTAACAGAGTCATCAAAAAGCAGAAGAGACTGCTGCATGACTTGGGGCTCTCCTCATGTTTCTCAAATTTAAGATCTTGCCCTTGGGTGTTTTTTTTATAACAGAACTGAACAACAGTATCTAACGCGTGTATCTCACAATGACAGATGCAGCAAAGGCTGCAAAGTTAAGTTTTTTGCCCTAAATGGGTGTTTTTTTAATAGCACAGTAGAACAACAGTATCTAAAGGGTGTATATCACATGTACAGATGCAGTCAAGGCCGCAAATTAAGATTTTTGCCCTAAATGTGTGTTTTTTTTAATACCAGAATAGCACAGCAGTATCTAAAGCATGTATCTCACACGTACAGAGGCAGACAAGGCCGCAAATTAAGATTTTTGCCCAAAATGGGTGTTTTTTTAATTCCAGAATAGCACAGCAGTATGAAAAGGGTGTATCTCACAATGACAGATGCAGCAAAGGCTGCAAAATTAAGATTTTTGCCCTAAATGGGTGTTTTTTTTTTATACCAGAATAGCACAGCAGTATTTAAAGCATGTATCTCACACGTACAGATGCAGACAAGGGTGCAAATTAAGATTTTTGCCCAAAATGGGTGGTTTTTTAATAGCAGAATAGAACAACAGTATCTAAAGGGTGTATCTCACAATGACAGATGCAGCAAAGGCCGCTAATTAAGTATTTTGCCCTAAATGGGTGTTTTTTAAAACCCAGAAAATTTTAATATTTAATACCAGAATATGACAGCAGCAGAATATTTCACACGTATTAGGCCGCAAATTAAGTATTTTGCCCAAAATGGGTGTTTTTTTAATACCAAAATAGCACAGCGGTATCTAAAGCGTGTATCTCACACTGACAGATGCAGACAAGGCCGCTAATTAAGTATTTTGCCCAAAATGAGTGTTTTTTTAATACCAAAATAGCACAGCGGTATCTAAAGCGTGTATCTCACACTGACAGATGCAGACAAGGCCGCTAATTAAGTATTTTGCCCAAAATGGGTGTTTTTTAAAAGCCAGAAAATTATTGAAGTATTTCAAGCTTGTTTTTAACAATCACAGATGCAGCAAAGACTGCAATATTATGTATTTTGCCCAAAATTGGTGTTTTTTGAATAACAGAATATGACAGCAGTATATAACGCTTGAATTTCACATGTACAGAAATCTAAAGCTGTATTTATAGCTAAAATTGCACACTGACAAATGTGGCAGAGGCCCCAGATGGAGGGTATTGCAAAAAATGGGCATTTTTTAAAACCCAGAAAATTATTTAAGTATTTAAAGCTTATTTGAACAATAATAGATGCAGCAAAGGCTGCATTATTAAGTACTTTGCCCAAAAAGGGAGTTTTGTTAATAACAGAATACAACAGCAGTATATAACGCTTGAATTTCACACGTACAGATGCAGCAAGGGCTGTAAAATTTAGTTTTTTGCCGAAAAAATTTGTTTTTTAAAACCCAGAAAATTATAGCTGTATTTCTAGCTTTAATTGCACACTGACTAATGCGGCAGAGGCCCAAGATGAAGGTTATTGCCAAAACTGGGTGTTTTTTAAAAGCCAAAAAATTATTAAAGTATTTCAAGCTTGTTTTTAACAATCACAGATGCAGCAAAGGGTGCAATATTAAGTATATTACCCAAAATTTGGTGTTTTTTTAATAGCAGAATATGACAGAAGTATATAACGCTTGAATTTCACTCATACAGATGCAGCAAGGGCTGTAAAATTGAGTATTTTGCCCAAAAAGGGTGTTTTTTAACCCCTTAAGGACCGGGCTCATTTTTACCTTAAGGACCGGGACATTTTTTGCAAATCTGACCAGTGTCACTTTAAGTGCTCATAACTTTCAAACGCTTTGACTTACCCAGGCCGTTCTGAGATTGTTTTTTCGTCACATATTGTACTTCATGACACTGCTAAAATTGGGTCAAAAAAGTTATTTTTTTTGCATAAAAAAATACATTTTTTACCAAAAATTTTGAAAAATTAGCAAATTTCAAAGTTTCAGTTTCTCTACTTCTGTAATACATAGTAATACCCCCAAAAATTGTGATGACTTTACATTCCCCATATGTCTACTTCATGTTTGTAGCATTTTGGGAATGATATTTTATTTTTTGGGGATGTTACAAGGCTTAGAAGTTTAGAAGCAAATTTTGAAATTTTTGAGAAATCTTCAAAATCCCACTTTTTATGGACCAGTTCAGGTTTGAAGTCATATTGTGAGGCTTAGATAATAGAAACCTCCCAAAAATGACCCCATTCTAGAAACTACACCCCTCAAGGTATTCAAAACTGTTTTTTCAAACTTTATTAACCCTTTAGGTGTTCCACAAGAGTTAATGGCAGATGGAGAAACAATTTTGAAATTTCTATTTTTTGGAAAATTTTCCAATATAATAAATTTTTTCCAGGAGTAAAATAAGGGTTAACTGCCAAACAACACTCAAAATGGGTTGCCCTGATTCTGTAGTTTGCAAAAACACCCCATATGTGGTCGTAAACTACTGTTTGGCCGAACGGTAGCACATAGAAGGAGGGGAACACCATATGGGTTTTGGAAGGCAGATTTTGCAGGACTGGTTTTGTTTATACCATGTCCCATTTGAAGCCCCCTGTTGCACCCCTAGAATAGAAATTTCAAAAAAGTGACTCCATCTAAGAAAGTACACCCCTCAAGGTATTCAAAACTGGGTTTACAAACTTTGTTAACCCTTTAGGTGTTCCACAAGAGTTAATGGCAGATGGAGAAACAATTATGAAATTTCAATTTTTTGGAAAATTTTCCAATATAATCAATTTTTTCTAGGAGTAAAACAAGGGTTAACTGCCAAACAACACTCAAAATGGGTTGCCCTGATTCTGTAGTTTGCAAAAACACCCCATATGTGGTCGTAAACTACTGTTTGGCCGAACGGTAGCACATAGAAGGAGGGGAACACCATATGGGTTTTGGAAGGCAGATTTTGCAGGACTGGTTTTGTTTATACCATGTCCCATTTGAAGCCCCCTGTTGCACCCCTAGAATAGAAATTTCAAAAAAGTGACTCCATCTAAGAAAGTACACCCCTCAAGGTATTCAAAACTGGGTTTACAAACTTTGTTAACCCTTTAGGTGTTCCACAAGAGTTAATGGCAGATGGAGAAACAATTATGAAATTTCAATTTTTTGGAAAATTTTCCAATATAATCAATTTTTTCTAGGAGTAAAACAAGGGTTAACTGCCAAACAACACTCAAAATGGGTTGCCCTGATTCTGTAGTTTGCAAAAACACCCCATATGTGGTCGTAAACTACTGTTTGGCCGAACGGTAGCACATAGAAGGAGGGGAACACCATATGGGTTTTGGAAGGCAGATTTTGCAGGACTGGTTTTGTTTATACCATGTCCCATTTGAAGCCCCCTGTTGCACCCCTAGAATAGAAATTTCAAAAAAGTGACTCCATCTAAGAAAGTACACCCCTCAAGGTATTCAAAACTGGGTTTACAAACTTTGTTAACCCTTTAGGTGTTCCACAAGAGTTAATGGCAGATGGAGAAACAATTATGAAATTTCAATTTTTTGGAAAATTTTCCAATATAATCAATTTTTTCTAGGAGTAAAACAAGAGTTAACTGCCAAACAACACTCAAAATGGGTTGCCCTGATTCTGTAGTTTGCAAAAACACCCCATATGTGGTCGTAAACTACTGTTTGGCCGAACGGTAGCACATAGAAGGAGGGGAACACCATATGGGTTTTGGAAGGCAGATTTTGCAGGACTGGTTTTGTTTATACCATGTCCCATTTGAAGCCCCCTGTTGCACCCCTAGAATAGAAATTTCAAAAAAGTGACTCCATCTAAGAAAGTACACCCCTCAAGGTATTCAAAACTGGGTTTACAAACTTTGTTAACCCTTTAGGTGTTCCACAAGAGTTAATGGCAGATGGAGAAACAATTATGAAATTTCAATTTTTTGGAAAATTTTCCAATATAATCAATTTTTTCTAGGAGTAAAACAAGGGTTAACTGCCAAACAACACTCAAAATGGGTTGCCCTGATTCTGTAGTTTGCAGAAACACCCCATATGTGGTGGTAAACTACTATTTGGCTAAACGGCAGGACATAGAAGAAGGGGAACGCCATATGGTTTTTGGAAGGCAGATTTTGCTGGACTGGTTTATTTACACCATGTACCCTTTCAAGCCCCCTGATGCACCCCTAGAGTAGAAACTCCATAAAAGTGACCCCATCTAGGAAACTACGGGATAAGGTGGTTGTTGTTTTGGGACTATTTTTGGGGTAAATTTGATATTTGGTTGCTCTATATTACTCTTTTTTGAGGCAATGTAACAAAAAAATTAAAATCTAAAATTGTTTCTACATTCGCTATTTAGTTTTGTGGAACACCTAAAGGGTTAACATAGTTTGTAAAGTAACTTTTGAATACCTTGAGGGGTGTAGTTTCTTAGATGGGGTCACTTTTTTGGAGTTTCTAGTCTGGGCTACATCAGGGGGGGCTTCTAATGGGACATGGTGTCAAAAAAAAACTGTCCATCAAAATCTGCCTTCCAGAAACCGTATGGCGTTCCCTTCGTTCTATGCCCTGCCGTGCGGCTATATAGCCATTTACGACCACATATGGGGTGTTTCTGAAAACGACAGAATCGGGGCAATAAATATTTAGTTTTGTTTGGCTGTTAACCCTTGCTTTATTACCGGCAAAATGGATTTAAATTGAAATTTTGCCCAAAAATAGGTGTTTTGGCACCGTTTTTATTTTATATTTTTAACACCGTTCATCCGAGGCGTTTGGTCAAAAGTTATTTTTATAGCGACGACTTTTACGCACGCGACGATGCCCAATATGTATGGCTCTCAGACTTTGGAGACACTAAGCAGGCATCCTAAAACTGCGGCCCTCCAGATGTTGTAAAACTACAATTCCCACCATGCCCTGCTGATGGCTGTAGGTTGTCTGGGCATGCTGGGAGTTATAGTTTTACAACATCTGGAGGGCCGCAGTTTGAGGATGCCTGCACTAAAACTAATATTTTTGGGGGAAAGAAAAATAGTTTTCGTGTCTCCAAAGTCTGAGAGCCATAGTGTTTTATGTTCTCTAGTGAACTGTTGGGGATTATAAAAATTTAGTACTCCATGGAAGTGTGATACTCCCTGAAGCAATCGATAACGCAGAGGCCCGGATGATCGGGGCACGTGTCGCACTGAGTGGTGGTGTCCTTCCGTATCCCCCTCCTGCGACACACTCTGCACTTTTTTTGGGTTCGTCCCTTCTTTCCAGTATGGGGGACCACACCTGGAAAGTGTTGGCCAGGGACGATCCGGGCGCCTCCAGTTCCCGAGGTACTCCGGCCTGCTCTTTCCCGGTCCGAAAAGATCAGGTCCTTGAGGACTGCCTCATAGAATTGGAGGAATGTCCCTGTGCTGCCAGCGCTTCGGGATAGTACAAAAGAGTTGTACATGGCAACCTGCACCAAGTAGACCGCAACTTTTTTGTACCATGCCCGGGTTTTGCGCATGGCGTTATATGGCGTGAGGACTTGATCCGAGAGATCAACTCCTCCCATATACCGATTGTAGTCGACGATACAATCGGGCTTGAGGACCGTTGCCGCGGTACCTCGCACAGGGACTGGGGTGGTGCCGTTACCGTGGATTGTGGACAGCATAAGGACATCCCTCTTGTCCTTATACCTGACCAGCAACAGGTTTCCACTGGTAAGTGCACGGGTCTCACCCCTGGGGATAGGTACCTGGAGGGGGTAGGCAGGGAGGCCGCGCTGATTTTTCCGCACGGTCCCACAAGCGAACGTAGATCTGGCGGCAAGGGACCTGAACAAGGGAATGCTGGTATAAAAGTTATCCACGTACAAGTGGTAACCATTATCCAGCAGTGGGTACATAAGGTCCCACACGAGTTTCCCGCTAACACCCAGAGTGGGGGGACATTCTGGGGGTTGAATACGGGAATCTCGCCCCTCGTACACACGAAATTTGTAAGTGTACCCTGAGGTACTCTCACAAATTTTGTATAGCTTCACGCCATACCTCGCTCGCTTTGTGGGAATATATTGGCGGAAACTGAGTCTCCCCTTGAACGCAATGAGCGACTCATCAACCGCGACCTCCCTTCCAGGTACGTAGGCCTGCTGAAATGTGGCCCCAAAGTGATCGATGACAGGCCGTATCTTATACAGCCGGTCATAGGCAGGATCACCTCGGGGTGGACATGCTGCATTATCGGAATAATGCAGACATTTCCGGATGGCCTCAAACCGGGAGCGTGTCATGACCATACTGTACAGTGGGGTCTGGTACAGGACGTCCCCACTCCAGTATTGCCTGACACTGGGTTTTTGGACTAGACCCATATGCAGCACGAGGCCCCAAAATGTCCTCATTTCGGCTGCACTGACCGGCGTCCAGCCACCGGGTCTAGCCAAAACTGAGCCTGGGTTTTGAGCGACGAACTGTTGGGCGTACAGATTCGTCTGCTCCACCATCAAATTCACCAGTGGGTTACTGAAAAAAAAACTAAAATAGTCAATTTCAGTAAACCCCACTGTGGGAATCTGGATTCCAGGATTGCCAGCGAAATCCGGAATCTCAGGCTCAAAGTCCACTGGGGGACACCAGCTAAGTTCATCGGCAGGGGTCTCCGGTGAACTTATTTGGTGGGCCGGGAAACCAGTACAAACCCCAGGGCGGCTCGTACTAGGGTGGGCCACAGGATCCCTAGCATGTGCGGCCCCTGGCTCCGCCTGGCGGCGTCTCCGCCGCCTTGGTGGCTCATCGTCATCCGATGATGATGAGGAGGATGCTGATGATAAGAGGAATGTGGGGTCATCCTCATCCTCACTGGGGCTCTCGGAGTCGGAGGCAATCTGGGCATATGCCTCCTCGGCCGAGAACACCCGGCGGGCCATGGGTGTGTGTGCGTGTAGGTGTGCGTGTGTGTAAAACTTTATTATATGTGCGTGTGTGTGGGGGCAACGGGTGTTCGCGTACTAAAAAAAGGAAAAAAGGGCAAGTGTTAGGAAAAAAAAAAAGTTGCTGATTAGCGGTACAACGCTGATCAGCGGTGGGGCAGGCGATGCGCTAACAGTGGACGGACGCTAAAAAGTGCCGACCAGTCAGCGAACGCAGAAAAAAAAGTGGTGGTGAGGGGGCTAGTGGTGGTGGTGGGGGGGGGGGGGGTTGGGGGGAGTGGTGGGGGGATGGGTGGAGGGGGTGGGGGGGCTGGTGGTGGTGGGGGGCTGGTAGGGGGGGGCAAGTGGCAGGGGGGGGTCTGGGGTCTGATAGATGGATCAAAAAAAGTTTTGTGTAAAAGTTAAAAGTTTTTTTTTTTTTTTTTCCTAACTAACTTTTCCCTTCTTTCCCTGCCTAACGATGCCTCTCCCTCACTGACCCTAACCTACCTGGGTGGCGATGGGTGCAGGAGGGTGATGGATGGCGATTAGGGGGACACAGGAGCTGGTGCTGGACGATGCTGCCGGGTGCTCGTGCAGAACAGGAAGAGGAGGGGAGAGAGGAGCGCAGGAAGTTTGAATCTCGCGCCTCTCTCCCCTGCACCAATCAGCACCCTGGACAGCAGTGTTCAGCACCAGGGCCAGCACCGCCTCCTCAAATCCTCGGACTGCGATTGGTGGTGTATAATTACGCCACCGATCGCAGTCTTTTTCCGGTTCATCGGGTCACCGGACACCCGAATGGACCGGAAACGCAGAAAACCGCAGGTCTGAATTGACCTGCGGTTTTCTGCGATCGCCGATACGGGGGGGTCAAATGACCCCCCCCTGCGTTGTTACGGGATGCCGGCTGAATGATTTCAGCCGAAATCCCGTTCCGATTAACCCCCGCGGCGCCGGAATGCCGATTTTAAGTCAGGACGTACCGGTACGCCCTTGGTCCTTAAGGACTCGGGAAATAGGGCGTACCGGTACGCCCTGTGTCCTTAAGGGGTTAAAAGCCAGAAAATTATAAGTGTATTTCTAGCTTAAACTGCACACTGACTAATGCTGCAAAGGCACCAGATTTAGGATATTGCCAAAAATTGGCATTTTTTTAAACCCAGATTATTATTACAGTATTTCAAGCTTGGATTTCAATGTCACAAAAACACATATGCTGTGCTGGTGCACTGAGCTTGCATAATATGGCCGCCGCCATCTACCTAACTAACAGACAGATTAAAGTTATTTTTCTCTGTCACTGGGCTCAGGGCAGGGTAAAAAGATTGTGTACTGCACACACAAAACTAAATCTATCGCTGAGTTCAATTGCAGTTCTGATTAAAGTTTCTTTCCTATTCTCTCCCTCACAGCAGCAGCATCCTATCCCTACACTAAGCATAGCAGAGTGACGTGCAGCACTACGTGACTCCAGCTTATATAGAGGCTGGGTCACATGCTGCACTGGCCAATCACAGCCATGCCATTAGTAGTCATGGCTGTGATGGCTTTTAAGGGCACAGAGTTAAACGCCTGTTGATTGGCTGCTCTGTAGCCTTTCAAAAAGCGCCAATAAATCGCCGAACCCTGAACCTGAACTTTTACTGAAATGTTCGGGTCCGGGGTCCAAAAATCCTAAAGTTCGGTACGAACGTTAAAGTTCGGGTTCGCTCAACTATAGTGGTAATAACTTTGGAAAGTTTTTTTCTTATCCAAACCATTCTGAGATTGTTTTCTTGTGACACATTGTACTTCGTGTTAGTGATAAATTTGAGTCAATATGTTTTACCTTTATGTATTTAAAATGAATTTCTCTGCTTTTATAGCAGATATTGATACCTCACAAAATAGTTATTACTTTACATTTTCCATATGTCTACTTTAGACTGACAATTAGATCTGGCCTTTTTGATGGTGCCCCATCTTGTCACTGCATCTTGTCTTCCTGCCTACCATCATGTTCCATACCATATGACTGCTGTTGCCATCATGTAACTGCCACTGTCGGCCAACATGTTACGTACCATATGGCTGCTGCTGATTGTAAAGTGTTGTGGAATATGTTATAAATATAGGGGGTCATTTACTAATCTGAAATATGCCTAAATTAGGCTTATTTCAAGCACAGATAAGGGCACAAAGGTTAATTGTGCCACTATCTGCGACTTTTCCCCACTCAGGCCAGGTCTAAAATTGGGGGCATTGCAGAGGGCATTATAAATACTGGGGGCTCTTCAGGGTGAGCATTATAACAGTAGGGGGCATTCTAAATATGGGGCACTTCAGGGCGAGCATTATAACAGTAGGGGGCGATATAAATACTGGGGGTACTGCAGGGAGCATTATAAATACTGGGAGCACTTCAGGGCGAGCATTATAATAGTAGGGGGCGATATAAATACTGGGGGCACTGCAGAGAGCATTATAAATACTGGGAGCACTTCAGAGAGAGCATTATAACAGTAGGGTGCAATATAAATACTGGGGGCAGTGCAGGGGGCATCATAGGCGTTCTTATTACTATAGGAGGCTCTATAGGAGGGACCTATAGATCTACCTTATTTCTACTAAGAGCACTATGGGAGGCCTTATTACTACTGGGGGGTCCGGAGGGCACTTCTACTAATGCAGGCACTATTGAGGCGCATTATCACTGCTGGGAACACTGTAGGGGGCAGTATTACTAATGAGGGCTTTCTAGAAGGGAATTACTATTGGCGGGACTTTAAGGAGCACTATTGCTATGGGGGGGAATCATTTTTCTTCAGGACAGTACCTGGGGGTATTGGGGACCACAGCGAGCAGCAGAATAACACTGTTGGGACTCTAGGTTGGGCATAATGATAGAAAAGTAAGGAAGCTAAGATGTCTGTGTTACACTCTGCAGAGACGAGTCTTGGCTGAGAGAAGTTGTCCGGAACGAATGGAGAAGATGATGACAGACAGGAGATGTCAACTGGGAGGCACTGGATGTGTGAGGTATGTGGTGCTGTACAGTAAAATGCGGTGTGCAGGGGGAGGGTCGACTTAGAGAATTGGGCCATATTGATTGGGGCTAGGGCCCCGGATCTTTTGAGACCCTAGAAATGCCCCTGACTGTGGTAATTCACTATTGAGAGTGACTCAATCTGAGTGTGTACCCTTAATGACCACCCTCTGTTTTCTATCACTCAGCCAGTTTCTTACCCACATACACACATTTTCTTCCAGTTTGAGCATTCTCAATGTACATACGAACCTTTTGAGCCAGAGCTTGTTAAGATCTTATTTGCATCCCTTTATTCCCAGAATTACAGAGGAACATATATGGCCTGTAAGTCCCCTCACGCCTACTGCTTGTATTCACGCTTAACATGACCAACTTTTTGACACTTACGACATATAGGTCAATTATTGGCAACAAACTGGTCAGTGGGTAATCGACTATAATTCTTTGGGTTACCGTTCGAACCATATCTTGGTGTACTTCTAGAGTACAGTGCAGGCAGTGTATTTTCTAAAGCTGTTTTGTGCTGTGTATTAGTGGCAAAAGAAAAATATATTTGCTGTTCAGCAGTGCAGTTATATGTTTTAAAGCCTTTTGTAATGTGTATTAGTGGCAAAAGAAAAATATATTTGCCGTTCAGCGGTGCACATATATGTTCTAAAGCTCTTTTTGTTGTGTAATAGTGGCAAAATAAAAATATATTTGACGTTCAGTGGTGCAGTTATATGTTCTAAAGCACTTTTTGGCGTGTATTAGTTGCAAAAAACGAATATATTTTCCATTGAGTGGTGAAGTTCCATTGTACTTTAGCCATTTACAGGGTGTATTAATAGGATAGATACGTATGTCCTATTAGCCGTTCTGTGGTGAATTGTGATTGCTGTATTTATTTTTTTGGGGTGTATTATTAGGAGAAAGAATACAGGAAAATTGATGGGTGATTGTAGACCACCTTTTGCTGGACTGACCAAATTACGTAGATTAGCCTTCCAGTGGTGAAATTATTTTTGTGAAACAGCCTTTTTTGGGAAAATTGATGGGTAATTGTAAACCTCCTTTTGTTTTGCTTTACTGACCAAATTATGTCGATTAGCCATTCAGTGGTGAAATATTTTTTGTGATACAGCCTTTTTCGGGAAAATTGGTCGGTAGCTGTAGCTATGGTCAAGGACAATATATGTTCTTTACGGCCCACTGGGTAAATGTGGTTCCTGTCCAGCCACACCATCAACTTTGCCAGGTGACTCTACTGGTCCTGTGACAATGTCCGCCTCTACATCTTCATCATCCACCGTGTCTACACCTCCTTTGCTTGGGTGAATGGAGTCACTGTCACGGATGAAGTTAGTAGATAGCTGGAACATATAAATAAACAAGCGACTGGCTTGATCCCAAACTAAGAAGCTTATAGGTGAGCCCTTTAAAACCCTAAGAGCTCTCCCTGACTGCTATGCGCATGCAAGGGTCTGTATGGTAGACGATTGCATGCCCGCGTACCTAATCCTGTGTGACACCTGAAAACCCTATAATAGTGAGGGGACAGGACCACCGGCTCCCTGCACTTAATACGGACGGAGTCAGGGTCACCTAGAATTAAGCCAGCAAGGAAACACACTAAAGTAAAAGACTTATCTGAACAAACAGCAGAAGCAGCCTCCAGCAGTGAACACCTCATCCAGGAAGTAGTATAAACCGCAAAGTGAGGCAGTATGGGAGGGATTATAAAGGAAGACGATTAGTCGAAATAAGTGACACCTGGCAGAAGGAAAGGAGATGAGAAAGTGAAACCAAAACAAAGAACATCATACAAGAGGTAGAGAAGAACGTCTGCCAGATCTTCTCACAGAACTGGCGGTGACAGTCACACAGGGGAGAAACAGCTCCCTGTCCTTCATCAAGAAATTGAATCCTGGCTTTCTCTGTGACAACTCAAAATCGGAACCATGGTGACCAACAACAGGAAGAACATGGTGTCGGCGCTGTGTCAAGGAGGGCTGAGCCATGCGCCCTACATGGCACACGTGTTCAATCTGGTTATAAAGCGGTTCCTGAAGTCTTCCATGAAAGAAGGAGGCCGCGCCTCGTGTGTGTGCCTGTATTATGGATTTTTTCGCACTATATACAGGAACCGCTTACCATATGTTGTTGTGTGGAGCCACAACAACTGTACTCTGCTTATGCTGGTATTCTCCCGTCCAGCGTGCGGGGTCCTGTGCTGCTGCCAAGGTGCCTTTTTCTCTGCCCCAAGTGTGGCAAGAGAAATAAGTATTGAAGATAAAAAAGAAGAATGGTTTTTCTGAATCTTTTTGACGGCGCTGAAAGCAGGAACCAAGTTCTCATGTAGTATTTTTTTTAAAAAGAAAAAAATAATAACTATTTATTCTTTTGTCAACGCGTTTCAAGGGCTCACAGCCCTCTTCATCAGGACAATAAAAGCATATGTTGAGTCACAGTAAAACATTGTCTTTTAAAAGTATTTTGGCGCGCAGGCCAGTGATTCGCTAGGCAGGGGGTTGGCGTGTGTGACGTCAGGTAGGGAACGCCCACAGTTATCTGTCACTGGGAATTTGATTTCGTAATATTATAGTGACTGGTTATTGCCTATATGATCTATGTGGCTTCAGATCAGTGTTTATGTGAACTGGCCGTCTTTTAATGTTGACACGGTATGCAGCAGTTTAAACTTAGTTGTCTAGTGCTAGTTATTAAGTAGGCTGCTGACGGCACTGTAAAGTAGGGGAGTCAGATCTAAGTGGTGCCCTGAGAGCCTGTATATGGCAGACTATGGTGGCAGTATGATTTATTTTCGAACGGCAGCATGGTAAGGTGGGAGGGGGGGGAGCGCTCTCCTGGGCTGCGCTCTGAATTACTGCAGGTGATGAAATATGTTTTGCTGTGACAGTCGGGCTCTGGTTGGCTGCTACGTTCAGAAGGGATTGGAGTTCTCAAAATGAGAGGATCTAACACTGAAGGGACAGCGGGGGAAGTGTGTCATACATCGCAGCATTTTTGTGCGGATATGGCAAGGTCTTGGTATTTACCTTTACTGGTTGTTTCTAGTTAGAGTTTGCGGCAGTGGATTTCTCAAATGTAGGTCGTCTATTACAGTCTGTGATTCGGTCTAGAGTTTGATGGTCGCATAAATTCTCCGATCTGGTGCTTGCCAGGACGGGGAGACACATTGGGGATAAGTTTTGATGTTTTTTCTTCTCTTTTAAAAAAAAATATATATATTTGTTATTTGTGCATAGACTGTATTTTTACTGGCATTCCAGGCTGGAAGGTGCCGGCAATAGCCATATAGTCGGCTGATGCTGGATTAGCCTTTTATTATGTAGCAACCGGTGCAGAGAGAGAGAGAAAAGTTACATTTTTTCAATACGTTTGATGTGGCAACATTTGGTTATACTATATTTCTATGTTTTTGCTCGCCTGGTTGAGTGAACTATTTTAGAAGTGAAATAAAGATTACTTAATATAAATAGATGAATGGATAATAGGATAGATGTACTTGTGAATATAATAATGATTGTAGGTATAAAGCCAAATGGGTATAAAAAGATGAAGTGTAAAAATAATGAAATATAAAAATTATATGAATTACATATATGTTTTATTTATTTAGTCTTTTTGGAGACGGTTTTTATTAATTTACATTCCCTTGTGTCTATAATATGGTTTCCGAGATTTCATTCAGTCCGTATGGTGCAAGGGTATCCAGCTGATATATCCAGTATACTTCTCTTTTTTGTAAGGTGTTGAATATGTTGAAGGGATTTTCTGGTATGAATTCTATTGGGGTGATTGTTAGAGGATGTTTTTCTTTTTCGATTGTGGATGCGCAGTGTCTGGAAAGGCTATGTTTGAAGTATTGCCTGCGTATGTTGTATCTATGTTGATTTAGACGGTTATGTAGGGCCTGGGTTGTGCGTCCTACGTACTGAAGGCCACATTTACATTCAATGAGGTATACCACATAGCAGGTTTGGCATGTCATATGGTGTTTTATCATGAAAGTGGACCCATTTTTATTTGAGGAGAACTGTGTACGGTTGTGTGTGATAGCCTTGCAGCATAAGCAAGTTTTTGTTCCACATTTGAAGCTACCTTTTTGGTCTGGCCTAACCCTTTCTGAGGTTCTCTCATGTTGTTTCGGTTTACTGGGGGCTAGCATGTTTTTTATGGTGGGGGCTCTTCTGTAGATGATTCTTGGTTGTGATGGCAGATGTTTTTCAAGATAGAAATCTTGTTGTAAAATATGCCAATGTTTAGCTAGTATGGAACGGATGGTTTTGTTAGATGTGTTATATTGGGTAATTAAACTCAGGTGCATGTCGGATTTTTGTTCGTTTCTGGTACCCTTCTCTAAACAGGTTTTTTGTGATATTTTTATTGTTTTTTCATATGCATCCTTTATTAGTTTCTTGGGGTACCCTTTTTCCTTGAATCTCTTTTCTATTATTTTAGCTTGTATAATGAAATCTTCCATTTGTGTGCAGTTTCGTCTGATTTGTTTATATTGGCTGTAGGGAATATTTTGGAGCCATTTTTTTGTGGTGGAAACTTGTAAAATGTATATAACTGTTGGTATCTACTTTTTTGAAATATGTTTTGGTTACGAGATGGTTCTTTACGTTGGTGATTGTAATGTCGAGAAAATCAATCTGTATCTTGTTGATATTTGGGGTGAAGGAGATTCCCCAATCTGTGGAGTTTAGCTGGGTGCAGAAATCAAAATATATTAAGTAATCTTTATTTCACTTCTAAAATAGTTCACTCAACCAGGCGAGCAAAAACATAGAAATCTAGTATAACCAAATGTTGCCACATCAAACGTATTGAAAAAATGTAACTTTTCTCTCTCTCTCTGCACCGGTTGCTACATAATAAAAGGCTAATCCAGCATCAGCCGACTATATGGCTATTGCCGGCACCTTCCAGCCTGGAATGCCAGTAAAAATACAGTCTATGCACAAATAACAAATAGATATATATTTTTTTTTTAAAAGAGAAGAAAAAACATCAAAACTTATCTCCAATGTGTCTCCCCGTCCTGGCAAGCACCAGATCGGAGCATTTATGCGACCATCAAACTCTAGACCGAATCACAGACTGTAATAGACGACCTACATTTGAGAAATCCACTGCCGCAAACTCTAACTAGAAACAACCAGTAAAGGTAAATACCAAGACCTTGCCATATCCGCACAAAAATGCTGCAATGTATGACACACTTCCCCCGCTGTCCCTTCAGTGTTAGATCCTCTCATTTTGAGAACTCCAATCCCTTCTGAGCGTAGCAGCCAACCAGAGCCCCACTGTCACAGCAAAACATATTTCATCACCTGCAGTAATTCAGAGCGCAGCCCAGGAGAGCGCTCCACCCTCTCCCCCTCTCTCCCACCTTACCATGCTGTCGTTCGAAAAAAAATCATACTGCCACCATAGTCTGCCATATACAGGCTCTCAGGGCACCACTTAGATCTGACCCCCCTACTTTACAGTGCCATCAGCAGCCTACTTAATAAATAGCACTAGACAACTAAGTTTAAACTGCTGCATACCGTGTCAACATTAAAAGACGGCCAGTTCACATAAACACTGATCTGAAGCCACATAGATCATATAGGCAATAACCAGTCACCATAATAATACGAACTATCAAATCCCCAGTGACAGATAACTGTGGGCGTTCCCTACCTGAGGTCACACACTCCAACCCCCTGCCTAGCGAATCACTGGCCTGCGCGCCAAAATACTTTTAAAAGACAATGTTTTACTGTGACTCAACATATGCTTTTATTGTCCTGATGAAGAGGGCTGTGAGCCCTTGAAACGCGTCGACAAAAGAATAAATAGTTATTTTTTTCTTTAAAAAAGGTTCAGAAAAACCATTCTTTTTTTATCCTGAAGTCTTCCACCCATCTGCAAGACATCCTAAAAATGGCCACAAAACTTTGCATGCACTTCAGCCACTCGTACCCTGTAAAGCACACCCTCCTTGAGCTACAGTGGCAAAACGGCATCCCCCAACATAGGCTGATATGCGACGTTTCCACCCGTTGGAATTCACCCCCCAATATGTTGGACCGACTATACGAACAGAGAAAGGCCATAAACTATTTCTTGATAATCCGAGGGGACAGGAGTACTCCCCTGTATAACTTCGATGTCAGCCAGTGGCAGCTCATGCATGACACCTGCTATTTGCTCAGGCCCTTTGAGGAGGCCACGTTATTTGTCAGTCACCAGGACTACGGGATGAACAATGTCATTCCACTGCTTAATGTCCTTGAACAGATGCTGGTAAATCTGGCTGGTCAGGGGACTGGAGACGTGGCAACTACATCTCACAGCCACATGAGCGCTGTGGGGGCTGAACTGGAGGAGCAGGAGGAGGACATTGGAGCACAAGCAATGTGTAGCAAAATGGTTGGTTTTTCTACACAGGTGACAGGAGGGGAGGAGCAGGAGCAGCCAGAGGAGCTACAGGGTGAAGAGGAAGATGAGGCAGGGACCCAGACACACCGTGGCAGTATGCAGTGGAGATGGAGGCAGGGAGTCCCTTCGAGTCACTTGCACAAATGACCCGATGCATGCTCACTTGCTTGCGTAATGGCAGCTGAATTGTCACCATTCAGCAGAGGGATGACTCCTAGCTCTCCACCTTATTGGACCCTTGCTACCGGTCAAAAATTGGATCCTTTTTTAAACCCGCTGAGAAGGAGGACAAACTGAACTACTATAGAGACATCCTATGTAGTCAGTTGGCCACTGCCTATCTGCGCCATCGTCCATCCTCTCGCAGGTCAGACTGGGGGGCCCTCTGCGCTCACGTTCCACTGTCATGGCTGCTGGGGAGGGGTGGGGTGGCAGGAGCAGTACCAGCTCCATTAGCAGCAGCCTGAGTCTAGAGTCGCTGATGAGCAGCTTTCTTCACCCGCACAATGACGTTTTTTCAAGTTACCCCAAGAAGAACTCACCTGTCCAGCAAAAATGTGAAGAGACTGACCTTTGTCAAGATGAATCAGGAGTGGATCAGCCAGGATTTCCACGCATCAATACCTGATTCATCAGAGTAGATCATCCACCTCACTTACCTGCCTCAGGTACTATTCTGATGCTGCCACCCGCTGATCTGATGCCAAGTGCTCCTTCTTTCATCCACCATTTTCAGCTGGTACTGGTATTGCCACTGACCTCCCCACTCCCCCACCCCCTGATGCTGCTTCCACCTTCACACTATGTCACCTTGCCACTCTGTGGTCTCCTGATGCTGCTGCCACCTTCACACTATGTCATCTTGCCGTTCTGTGGTCTCATCATTCTGCTGCCACCTCCACACTATGTCACCTTGCCACTCTGTGGCCTCCTAATGCTACCGCCACCCCCACACTGTCATTGTGACACTCTGTGGCCTCCTCCTGAAGATACTGCTGAGGCCACCTCCACACTCTGTCATTGTGACACTCTGTGGCTTCCTGATGCTTCTGCCTCCTCCACACTATCAGGATGTAAAAGACAGATGAAAAAAGATGACAGTTAAAGGGTGAAAAAGGTCTAAATTAAATGTTTACCCACTGTCACATAAATATCAGAGAGATGGGATGGGGAAGAGAAAGGGGGAAAGGAAAAGTAGGTGGATTGGTGTAGCGCTAATCCCTATATAATCATTGGTCCCATGATGATAGTAACGGGAAATGACAAGAGGTGAAAATTAAACCGTGAGTGCCCAGTTGTCACTGCCAGATCTCTGAGAAGCTCTGACAAACATTCTTCAGAACCTCCTGCTTGAGGCTCTTTTGTTTTGCTTTCGTTTTATCATCTTG
Source organism: Bufo gargarizans (assembly GCF_014858855.1). Classification (NCBI taxonomy): domain Eukaryota; kingdom Metazoa; phylum Chordata; class Amphibia; order Anura; family Bufonidae; genus Bufo; species Bufo gargarizans. The sequence continues at coordinate 65,594,028 of NC_058090.1, forward strand.
TTTCCCTCTCTCAGCTGTCATCTAGTTGCACTGATTGCATCCCTTTAAATCCCTTCCCATACTGCATCACTTTGCGGTTTATACAACTTCCTGGATTGTGTGCTTGCTGGATACTGCAACTGATGCTTCTACAGATAAGTCTGTTCCTTTATTTGTGTTTTCCTGTTGGCTTGAACCTAGGTGACCCTGACTCCCTCAGTATTAAATGTAGGGAGCCCGTGGTTGTGTCCCCTCACTATTATGGGGGTTCAGTTGTCATTCTCTTCTGCTTTCCACCCGCAGTCGAATGGCCAGACAGAGCGCGTCAATCAAAATCTGGAGACATATCTGTGCTGTTTTGTGGCGGAGAATCAGGAGGATTGGTGTTCTTTTTTTGTCCCTTGCTGAGTTTGCTTTAAATAACCGTCGTCAGGAGTCCTCTGATAAGTCACCATTTTTTTGATGCATATGGGTTTCATCCGCAGTTTGTGACATTCTCTGGAGAGGGGGCTTCTGGTTTACCTGATGAGGAGAGATTCTCCTAGTCTTTGTCATCTATTTGGCAAAAGATTCAGGATAATCTAAAGAGCATGCGTGAGAGATATAAGTGTGTGGCGGATAAGAGACTTGTGCCTGGTCCGGACCTGAATGTTGGTGATCTGGTGTGGTTGTCTACTAAGAATATCAAATTGAAGGTTCCCTCCTGGAAGTTGGGTCCTAAGTTTATTGGGCCTTACAAAATCTTGTCCATCATCAATCCTGTTGCCTACCGTCTTGATCTTCCTCAGACTTGGAAGATCCATAATGTTTTTCATAAGTCCCTATTAAAACCTTATGTCCAACCCACTGTACTCTCCTCTTTGCCTCCTCCTCTGATTATGGTTGATGGTAATCTTGAATTTAAGGTCTCTAGGATTGTGGATTCTAGTATTGTGCATGATTCTCTCCAGTATCTCGTTCATTGGGAGGGTTATGGTCCTAAGAAGAGGATGTGGGTCCCAGTGATGGACATTAAGGCCACTCGTCTCATCAGGGCTTTCCATAGGTCCCATCCTGAGAAGGTGGGCTCTGAGTGTCCGGAGTCCACTCGTAGAAGGAGGGGTACTGTCACCGCCAGATATCTGAGAAGCTCTGACAGACATTCTTCAGAACCTCCTGCTTGAGGTTCTTTTGTTTTGCTTACGTTTTGTCATCTCGTTTCTCTCTCTCAGCTGTCATCTAGTGGCACTGATTGCATCCCTTTAAATCCCCTCCCATACTGAATCACTTTGCGGTTTATACAACTTCCTGGATTGTGTGCATGCTGCAACTGATGCTTCTACAGATAAGTCTGTTCCTTTATTTGTGTTTTCCTGTTGGCTTGAACCTAGGTGACCCTGACTTCCTCCGTATTAAGTGTAGGGAGCCGGTGGTCGTATCCCCTCACTATTATAGGGTGTTCAGGTGTCATACAGTCGAGGCACGAGGGCATGCAATTATCTATCATAGAGATATTTGCATGGGCTGAGAAGTCAGGGAGAGCACGAGGGCTTTTACAGGGCTCACCTTTATTTTCCTTAGTTTGGGATCAAGTCAGTCGGATCTTCATTTGTTGTCTTCTAGTTTTCTGCAACACCATCCGTGACACCAGTCAGATGAAGAATTATATATAAACCTATAGGGGCAAATCCCCAAATTGCACGCATATACAAAAACAAGATGAGATTGATACAATCTGTGAAACGGTAGTCCCTTTTGCTTCATGGGAATTAGAGATGATGGTCCCTTTTTGGGATAGCGGAAGCTTATAAAAACAAGATGGTCTCAAAGAAATAAAAAGCAATAAATAAGTGAATAAAATAAATATAAATATAAACATCGACTTACTCCACTGGGGGGGTTGTCTCCAGGATAAAGCTCAAGACACCTGGGACTTTAGGATGGCATGTAGTATGGTAGAGATTCTAGGCAGTACACACATCCAGGGCTTCTGGTGACACTCTTTCATTCGATAATATGTGGCTCAACGTGTTTCGGGGGCTACTTGTAGTAATACCCCCTTCCTCAGGAGCAGATAATATTTAAAAACAATAATAGGGAACATATAGCTCGACAATGACATAAATACACACCCATACATAGGTTTATCCAATCAATGATTAGCAAAACGGCACGCAATGGCACCGGAACCGTAAGTAAGATCACCGAAAGTAGGATGCTAGGCATGCGGTGGAACGCACTGGTAAGTTATCCTCTGTACGCTTCACCCCGGAGTGTATAAAGCCGGCCTCCAGTGACGACACCGAAAGTGACAAATCGCATTGACCGTCAGGGCGCTGTAAAGTAAAGCGGACAGATGGACAGCTGTAGAATGCTATGCAATAGCGTTCCAGCCTGGAACTCAAAAAAGTTAAATGATATAATTAGGAGGTAATATATAATTGGGAATAGCCATAAATAATTAGGAAAATAATCAGAAGTACATAATGACGGACGTGCGGTATGACATAAAGTATCCTACATATAGAAATGTCATGTGTACATATCAAACTATATACATAATATAAGTGTGCATAAAACACAGGTAAAAAATATACATATACATACAAATCCATACATGCATATATATCCATATATAAACATAGGGAAGAATTACAAATGGGATGCCCACACTTAAAACAGGAGTATATATACAGTACAGACCAAAAGTTTGGACACACCTTCCCATTTCTTTATTTTCATGACTATGAAAATTGTTGATTCACACTGAAGGCATCAAAACTATGAATTAACACATGTGGAATTATATACATAACAAAAAAGTGTAAAACAACTGAAAATATGTCATATTCTAGGTTCTTCAAAATAGCCACCTTTTGCTTTGATTACTGCTTTGAACACTCTTGGCATTCTCTTGATGAGCTTCAAGAGGTAGTCACCTGAAATGGTCTTCCAACAGTCTTGAAGGAGTTCCCAGAGATGCTTAGCACTTGTTGGCCCTTTTGCCTTCACTCTGCGGTCCAGCTCACCCCAAACCATCTCGATTGGGTTCAGGTCCGGTGACTGTGGAGGCCAGGTCATCTGGCGCAGCACCCCATTACTCTCCTTCATGGTCAAATAGCCCTTACACAGCCTGGAGGTGTGTTTGGGGTCATTGTCCTGTTGAAAAATAAATGATGGTCCAACTAAACGCAAACCGGATGGAATAGCTTGCCGCTGCAAGATGCTGTGATAGCCATGATGGTTCAGTATGCCTTAAATTTTGAATAAATCCCCAACACTGTCACCAGCAAAGCACCCCCACACCATCACACCTCCATGCTTCGCGGTGGGAACCAGGCATGTAGAGTCCATCTGTTCACCTTTTCTGCGTCGCACAAAGACACGGTGGTTGGAGCCAGTTTCTTTGTAGTGCTTGATGGTTTTTGTGACTGCACTTGGGGACACTTTTAACGTTTTCCCAATTTTTCGGACTGATTGACCTTCATTTCTTAAAGTAATGATGGCCACTCGTTTCTCTTTACTTAGCTGCTTTTTTCTTGCCATAATACAAATTCTAACAGTCTATTCAGTAGGACTATCAGCTGTGTATCCACCTGACTTCTCCACAACGCAACTGATGGTCCCAACCCCATTTATAAGGCAAGAAATCCCACTTTTTAAACCTGACAGTGCACACCTGTGAAGTGAAAACCATTTCAGGTGACTACTAGAGTTGAGCGAACACCTGGATGTTCGGGTTCGAGAAGTTCGGCCGAACATCCCGGAAATGTTCGGGTTCGGGATCCGAACCCGATCCGAACTTCGTCCCGAACCCGAACCCCATTGAAGTCAATGGGGACCCGAACTTTTCGGCACTAAAAAGGCTGTAAAACAGCCCAGGAAAGAGCTAGAGGGCTGCAAAAGGCAGCAACATGTAGGTAAATCCCCTGCAAACAAATGTGGATAGGGAAATGAATTAAAATAAAAATTAAATAAATAAAAATTAACCAAAATCAATTGGAGAGAGGTTCCATAGCAGAGAATCTGGCTTCCCGTCACCCACCACTGGAACAGTCCATTCTCAGATATTTAGGCCCCGGCACCCAGGCAGAGGAGAGAGGTCCCGTAACAGAGAATCTGTCTTCATGTCAGCAGAGAATTAGTCTGCATGTCATAGCAGAGAATGAGGCTTCACGTCAGCCACCACTGCAACAGTCCATTGGCATATATTTAGGCCCAGCACCCAGGCAGAGGAGGGAGGTCCCGTAACAGAGAATCTGTCTTCATGTCAGCAGAGAATTAGTCTGCATGTCATAGCAGAGAATGAGGCTTCACGTCAGCCACCACAGCAACAGTCCATTGGCATATATTTAGGCCCAGCACACACACAGGCAGAGGAGAGAGGTCCCGTAACAGACAATCTGGCTTCATGTCAGCAGAGAATTAGTCTGCATGTCATAGCAGAGAATGAGGCTTCACGTCAGCCACCACTGCAACAGTCCATTGGCATATATTTAGGCCCAGCACACACACAGGCAGAGGAGAGAGGTCCCGTAACAGAGAATCTGTCTTCATGTCAGCAGAGAATTAGTCTGCATGTCATAGCAGAGAATGAGGCTTCACGTCAGCCACCACTGCAACAGTCCATTCTCAGATATTTAGGCCCCGGCACCCAGGCAGAGGAGAGAGGTCCCGTAACAGAGAATCTGTCTTCATGTCAGCAGAGAATTAGTCTGCATGTCATAGCAGAGAATGAGGCTTCACGTCAGCCACCACTGCAACAGTCCATTGGCATATATTTAGGCCCAGCACCCAGGCAGAGGAGGGAGGTCCCGTAACAGAGAATCTGTCTTCATGTCAGCAGAGAATTAGTCTGCATGTCATAGCAGAGAATGAGGCTTCACGTCAGCCACCACAGCAACAGTCCATTGGCATATATTTAGGCCCAGCACACACACAGGCAGAGGAGAGAGGTCCCGTAACAGACAATCTGGCTTCATGTCAGCAGAGAATTAGTCTGCATGTCATAGCAGAGAATGAGGCTTCACGTCAGCCACCACTGCAACAGTCCATTGGCATATATTTAGGCCCAGCACACACACAGGCAGAGGAGAGAGGTCCCGTAACAGAGAATCTGTCTTCATGTCAGCAGAGAATTAGTCTGCATGTCATAGCAGAGAATGAGGCTTCACGTCAGCCACCACTGCAACAGTCCATTGGCATATATTTAGGCCCAGCACACACAGGCAGAGGAGAGAGGTCCCGTAACAGAGAATCTGTCTTCATGTCAGCAGAGAATCAGTCTTCATATCATAGCAGAGAATCAGGCTTCACGTCACCCACCACTGTAAGAGTCAATTTTCATAAATTTAGGCCCAGAACCCAGGCAGAGGAGAAAGGTCCCGTAACAGACAATCTGGCTTCATGTCAGCAGAGAATCAGTCTTCATATCATAGCAGAGAATCAGGCTTCACGTCACCCACCACTGTAAGAGTCAATTTTCATAAATTTAGGCCCAGAACCCAGGCAGAGGAGAAAGGTCCCGTAACAGACAATCTGGCTTCATGTCAGCAGAGAATCAGTCTTCATATCATAGCAGAGAATCAGGCTTCACGTCACCCACCACTGTAAGAGTCAATTTTCATAAATTTAGGCCCAGAACCCAGGCAGAGGAGAAAGGTCCCGTAACAGACAATCTGGCTTCATGTCAGCAGAGAATCAGTCTTCATATCATAGCAGAGAATCAGGCTTCACGTCACCCACCACTGTAAGAGTCAATTTTCATAAATTTAGGCCCAGAACCCAGGCAGAGGAGAAAGGTCCCGTAACAGACAATCTGGCTTCATGTCAGCAGAGAATCAGTCTTCATATCATAGCAGAGAATCAGGCTTCACGTCACCCACCACTGTAAGAGTCAATTTTCATAAATTTAGGCCCAGAACCCAGGCAGAGGAGAAAGGTCCCGTAACAGACAATCTGGCTTCATGTCAGCAGAGAATCAGTCTTCATATCATAGCAGAGAATCAGGCTTCACGTCACCCACCACTGTAAGAGTCAATTTTCATAAATTTAGGCCCAGAACCCAGGCAGAGGAGAAAGGTCCCGTAACAGACAATCTGGCTTCATGTCAGCAGAGAATCAGTCTTCATATCATAGCAGAGAATCAGGCTTCACGTCACCCACCACTGTAAGAGTCAATTTTCATAAATTTAGGCCCAGAACCCAGGCAGAGGAGAAAGGTCCCGTAACAGACAATCTGGCTTCATGTCAGCAGAGAATCAGTCTTCATATCATAGCAGAGAATCAGGCTTCACGTCACCCACCACTGTAAGAGTCAATTTTCATAAATTTAGGCCCAGAACCCAGGCAGAGGAGAAAGGTCCCGTAACAGACAATCTGGCTTCATGTCAGCAGAGAATCAGTCTTCATATCATAGCAGAGAATCAGGCTTCACGTCACCCACCACTGTAAGAGTCAATTTTCATAAATTTAGGCCCAGAACCCAGGTAGAGGAGAAAGGTCCCGTAACAGACAATCTGGCTTCATGACAGCAGAGAATCAGTCTGCATGTCATAGCAGAGAATCAGGCTTCACGTCAGCCACCACTGCAACAGTCCATTGTCATAAATTTAGGCCCAGCACCCAGGCAGAGGAGAGAGGTCCCGTAACAGAGGATCTGGCTTCATGTCAGCAGAGAATCAGTCTGCATGTCATAGCAGAGAATGAGGCTTCACGTCAGCCACCACTGCAACAGTCCATTGGCATATATTTAGGCCCAGCACACACACAGGCAGAGGAGAGAGGTCCCGTAACAGACAATCTGGCTTCATGTCAGCAGAGAATTAGTCTGCATGTCATAGCAGAGAATGAGGCTTCACGTCACCCACCACTGCAACAGTCCATTGGCATATATTCAGGCCCAGCACCCAGGCAGAGGAGAGAGGTCCCGTAACAGAGGATCTGGCTTCATGTCAGCAGAGAATCAGTCTGCATGTCATAGCAGAGAATCAGGCTTCACGTCAGCCACCACTGCAACAGTCCATTGTCATAAATTTAGGCCCAGCACCCAGGCAGAGGAGAGAGGTCCCGTAACAGAGGATCTGGCTTCATGTCAGCAGAGAATCAGTCTGCATGTCATAGCAGAGAATCAGGCTTCACGTCAGCCACCACTGCAACAGTCCATTGTCATAAATTTAGGCCCAGCACCCAGGCAGAGGAGAGAGGTCCCGTAACAGACAATCTGGCTTCATGTCAGCAGAGAATTAGTCTGCATGTCATAGCAGAGAATCAGGCTTCATGTCAGCCACCACTGCAACAGTCCATTGGCATATATTTAGGCCTAGCACACAGGCAGAGGAGAGGTTCATTCAACTTTGGGTAGCATCGCAATATAATGGTAAAATGAAAATAAAAATAGGATTGAATGAGGAAGTGCCCTGGAGTCCAATAATATATGGTTATGGGGAGGTAGTTAATGTCTAATCTGGACAAGGGACGGACAGGTCCTGTGGGATCCATGCCTGGTTCATTTTTATGAACGTCAGCTTGTCCACATTGGCTGTAGACAGGCGGCTGCGTTTGTCTGTAATGACGCCCCCTGCCGTGCTGAATACACGTTCAGACAAAACGCTGGCTGCCGGGCAGGCCAGCACCTCCAAGGCATAAAAGGCTAGCTCTGGCCACGTGGACAATTTAGAGACCCAGAAGTTGAATGGGGCCGAACCATCAGTCAGTACGTGGAGGGGTGTGCACACGTACTGTTCCACCATGTTAGTGAAATGTTGCCTCCTGCTAACACGTTGCGTATCAGGTGGTGGTGCAGTTAGCTGTGGCGTGTTGACAAAAGTTTTCCACATCTCTGCCATGCTAACCCTGCCCTCAGAGGAGCTGGCCGTGACACAGCTGCCTTGGCGACCTCTTGCTCCTCCTCTGCCTTGGCCTTGGGCTTCCACTTGTTCCCCTGTGACATTTGGGAATGCTCTCAGTAGCGCGTCTACCAACGTGCGCTTGTACTCGCGCATCTTCCTATCACGCTCCAGTGCAGGAAGTAAGGTGGGCACATTGTCTTTGTAGCGTGGATCCAGCAGGGTGGCAACCCAGTAGTCCGCACAGGTTAAAATGTGGGCAACTCTGCTGTCGTTGCGCAGGCACTGCAGCATGTAGTCGCTCATGTGTGCCAGGCTGCCCAGGGGTAAGGACAAGCTGTCCTCTGTGGGAGGCGTATCGTCATCGTCCTGCCTTTCCCCCCAGCCACGCACCAGTGATGGACCCGAGCTGCGTTGGGTGCCACCCCGCTGTGACCATGCTTCATCCTCATCCTCCTCCACCTCCTCCTCATCCTCGTCCTCCTCGTCCTCCAGTAGTGGGCCCTGGCTGGCCACATTTGTACCTGGCCTCTGCTGTTGCAAAAAACCTCCCTCTGAGTCACTTCGAAGAGACTGGCCTGAAAGTGCTAAAAATGACCCCTCTTCCTCATCCTCCTCCTCCTCCTCCTGGGCCACCTCCTGTTCCATCATCGCCCTAAGTGTTTTCTCAAGGAGACATAGAAGTGGTATTGTAACGCTGATAACGGTGTCATCGCCACTGGCCATGTTGGTGGAGTACTCGAAACAGCGCAACAGGGCACACAGGTCTCGCATGGAGGCCCAGTCATTGGTGGTGAAGTGGTGCTGTTCTGTAGTGCGACTGACCCGTGCGTGCTGCAGCTGAAACTCCACTATGGCCTGCTGCTGCTCGCACAGTCTGTCCAGCATGTGCAAGGTGGAGTTCCACCTGGTGGGCACGTCGCATATGAGGCGGTGAGCGGGAAGGCCGAAGTTACGCTGTAGCGCAGACAGGCGAGCAGCGGCAGGATGTGAACGCCGGAAGCGCGAACAGACGGCCCGCACTTTATGCAGCAGCTCTGACATGTCGGGGTAGTTGTGAATGAACTTCTGCACCACCAAATTCAGCACATGCGCCAAGCAAGGGATGTGCGTCAAATTGGCTAGTCCCAGAGCTGCAACGAGATTTCGCCCATTATCACACACCACCAGGCCGGGCTTGAGGCTCACCGGCAGCAACCACTCGTCGGTCTGTTGTTCTATACCCCGCCACAACTCCTGTGCGGTGTGGGGCCTGTCCCCCAAACATATGAGTTTCAGAATGGCCTGCTGACGTTTACCCCGGGCTGTGCTGAAGTTGGTGGTGAAGGTGTGTGGCTGACTGGATGAGCAGGTGGAAGAAGAGGAGGAGGAAGCCGAGAAGGAGGAGGTGGCAACAGGAGGCAAAGAATGTTGCCCTGCGATCCTTGGCGGCGGAAGGACGTGCGCCAAACAGCTCTCCGCCTGGGGCCCAGCTGCCACTACATTTACCCAGTGTGCAGTTAGGGAGATATAGCGTCCCTGGCCGTGCTTACTGGTCCACGTATCTGTGGTTAGGTGGACCTTGCCACAGATGGCGTTGCGCAGTGCACACTTGATTTTATCGGATACTTGGTTGTGCAGGGAAGGCACGGCTCTCTTGGAGAAGTAGTGCCGGCTGGGAACAACATACTGTGGGACAGCAAGCGACATGAGCTGTTTGAAGCTGTCTGTGTCCACCAGCCTAAATGACAGCATTTCATAGGCCAGTAGTTTAGAAATGCTGGCATTCAGGGCCAGGGATCGAGGGTGGCTAGGTGGGAATTTACGCTTTCTATCAAATGTTTGTGAGATGGAGAGCTGAACGCTGGCGTGTGACATGGTTGAGACGCTTGGTGACGGAGGTGGTGGTGGTGGTGTTGGTGGTACATCCCCTGTTTGCTGGGCGGCAGGTGCCAACGTTCCTCCAGAGGCGGAGGAAGAGGCCGAGGCGGCAGCAGCAGAATAGGCCGAGGCGGCAGCAGCAGAAGAGGTAGCAGGGGGAGCCTGAGTGACTTCCTTGGTTTTAAGGTGTTTACTCCACTGCAGTTCATGCTTTGCATGCAGGTGCCTGGTCATGCAGGTTGTGCTCAGGTTCAGAACGTTAATGCCTCGCTTCAGGCTCTGATGGCACAGCGTGCAAACCACTCGGGTCTTGTCGTCAGCACATTGTTTGAAGAAGTGCCATGCCAGGGAACTCCTTGAAGCTGCCTTTGGGGTGCTCGGTCCCAGATGGCGGCGGTCAGTAGCAGGCGGAGTCTCTTGGCGGCGGGTGTTCTGCTTTTGCCCACTGCTCCCTCTTTTGCTACGCTGTTGGCTCGGTCTCACCACTGCCTCTTCCTCCGAACTGTGAAAGTCAGTGGCACGACCTTCATTCCATGTGGGGTCTAGGACCTCATCGTCCCCTGCATCGTCTTCCACCCAGTCTTGATCCCTGACCTCCTGTTCAGTCTGCACACTGCAGAAAGACGCAGCAGTTGGCACCTGTGTTTCGTCATCATCAGAGACATGCTGAGGTGGTATTCCCATGTCCTCATCATCAGGAAACATAAGTGGTTGTGCGTCAGTGCATTCTATGTCTTTCACCGCTGGGGAAGGGCTAGGTGGATGCCCTTGGGAAACCCTGCCAGCGGAGTCTTCAAACAGCATAAGAGACTGCTGCATAACTTGAGGCTGAGACAGTTTCCCTGGTATGCATGGGGGTGATGTGACAGACTGATGGGGTTGGTTTTCAGGCGCCATCTGTGCGCTTTCTGCAGAAGACTGGGTGGGAGATAATGTGAACGTGCTGGATCCACTGTCGGCCACCCAATTGACTAATGCCTGTACCTGCTCAGGCCTTACCATCCTTAGAACGGCATTGGGCCCCACCATATATCGCTGTAAATTCTGGCGGCTACTGGGACCTGAGGTAGTTGGTACACTAGGACGTGTGGATGTGGCAGAACGGCCACGTCCTCTCCCAGCACCAGAGGGTCCACTAACACCACCACGACCATGTCCACGTCCGCGTCCCTTACTAGATGTTTTTCTCATTGTTATGGTTCACCACAACAACAAATATATTATTTGGCCCAATGTATTGTATTCAAATTCAGCGGGATATAAATTTGAGGCCTAGTATTTAGGCGCTGGGTGACCGGTATGGATTTAGTGACAGAATTAGACTTGGAAATGCACAGAAGCGTGTGTGTGAAGTTATTCTGAATGACCCAATGTGCACCTTGAATATTATATACCCTTTTTGGGATAGATTTCAAATAGCTCTGATATAGCAGGAACCACTAAATTATGAAATTGCTAAATTGGGAATTGTACTTCAACCCAGAACAAAAAATGTGCTTTGACGGGCACTAAATAACTTTCCCAGCTACAACAGGACAGCGGTAACGAGAGATTTAGAGGGATTTAAATTTGAGGCCTAGTATTTAGGCGCTGGGTGACAGGTATGGGTTTAGTGACAGAATTAGACTTGGAAATACACAGTAGCGGGTGTGTGTGAAGTTATTCTGAATGACCCAATGTGCACCTTCAATATTATATACCCTTTTAGGGATAGATTTCAAATAGCTCTGATATAGCAGAAACCACTAAATTATGAAATTGCTAAATTGGGAATTGTACTTCAACCCAGAACAAAAAATGTGCTTTGACGGACACTAAATATCTTGCCCAGCAACAACAGTACAGCGGTGGGTAACGAGAGATTTAGAGGGATTTAAATTTGAGGCCTAGTATTTAGGCGCTGGGTCACCGGTATGGATTTAGTGACAGAATTAGACTTGGAAATGCACAGAAGCGTGTGTGTGAAGTTATTCTGAATGACCCTATGTGCACCTTCAATATTATATACCCTTTTAGGGATAGATTTCAAATAGCTCTGATATAGCAGAAACCACTAAATTATGAAATTGCTAAATTGGGAATTGTACTTCAACCCAGAACAAAAAATGTGCTTTGACGGACACTAAATATCTTGCCCAGCAACAACAGTACAGCGGTGGGTAACGAGAGATTTAGAGGGATTTAAATTTGAGGCCTAGTATTTAGGCGCTGGGTCACCGGTATGGATTTAGTGACAGAATTAGACTTGGAAATGCACAGAAGCGTGTGTGTGAAGTTATTCTGAATGACCCTATGTGCACCTTCAATATTATATACCCTTTTAGGGATAGATTTCAAATAGCTCTGATATAGCAGAAACCACTAAATTATGAAATTGCTAAATTGGGAATTGTACTTCAACCCAGAACAAAAAATGTGCTTTGACGGACACTAAATATCTTGCCCAGCAACAACAGTACAGCGGTGGGTAACGAGAGATTTAGAGGGATTTAAATTTGAGGCCTAGTATTTAGGCGCTGGGTCACCGGTATGGATTTAGTGACAGAATTAGACTTGGAAATGCACAGAAGCGTGTGTGTGAAGTTATTCTGAATGACCCTATGTGCACCTTCAATATTATATACCCTTTTAGGGATAGATTTCAAATAGCTCTGATATAGCAGAAACCACTAAATTATGAAATTGCTAAATTGGGAATTGTACTTCAACCCAGAACAAAAAATGTGCTTTGACGGACACTAAATATCTTGCCCAGCAACAACAGTACAGCGGTGGGTAACGAGAGATTTAGAGGGATTTAAATTTGAGGCCTAGTATTTAGGCGCTGGGTCACCGGTATGGATTTAGTGACAGAATTAGACTTGGAAATGCACAGAAGCGTGTGTGTGAAGTTATTCTGAATGACCCTATGTGCACCTTCAATATTATATACCCTTTTAGGGATAGATTTCAAATAGCTCTGATATAGCAGAAACCACTAAATTATGAAATTGCTAAATTGGGAATTGTACTTCAACCCAGAACAAAAAATGTGCTTTGACGGACACTAAATATCTTGCCCAGCAACAACAGTACAGCGGTGGGTAACGAGAGATTTAGAGGGATTTAAATTTGAGGCCTAGTATTTAGGCGCTGGGTCACCGGTATGGATTTAGTGACAGAATTAGACTTGGAAATGCACAGAAGCGTGTGTGTGAAGTTATTCTGAATGACCCTATGTGCACCTTCAATATTATATACCCTTTTAGGGATAGATTTCAAATAGCTCTGATATAGCAGAAACCACTAAATTATGAAATTGCTAAATTGGGAATTGTACTTCAACCCAGAACAAAAAATGTGCTTTGACGGACACTAAATATCTTGCCCAGCAACAACAGTACAGCGGTGGGTAACGAGAGATTTAGAGGGATTTAAATTTGAGGCCTAGTATTTAGGCGCTGGGTCACCGGTATGGATTTAGTGACAGAATTAGACTTGGAAATGCACAGAAGCGTGTGTGTGAAGTTATTCTGAATGACCCTATGTGCACCTTCAATATTATATACCCTTTTAGGGATAGATTTCAAATAGCTCTGATATAGCAGAAACCACTAAATTATGAAATTGCTAAATTGGGAATTGTACTTCAACCCAGAACAAAAAATGTGCTTTGACGGACACTAAATATCTTGCCCAGCAACAACAGTACAGCGGTGGGTAACGAGAGATTTAGAGGGATTTAAATTTGAGGCCTAGTATTTAGGCGCTGGGTCACCGGTATGGATTTAGTGACAGAATTAGACTTGGAAATGCACAGAAGCGTGTGTGTGAAGTTATTCTGAATGACCCTATGTGCACCTTCAATATTATATACCCTTTTAGGGATAGATTTCAAATAGCTCTGATATAGCAGAAACCACTAAATTATGAAATTGCTAAATTGGGAATTGTACTTCAACCCAGAACAAAAAATGTGCTTTGACGGACACTAAATATCTTGCCCAGCAACAACAGTACAGCGGTGGGTAACGAGAGATTTAGAGGGATTTAAATTTGAGGCCTAGTATTTAGGCGCTGGGTGACAGGTATGGGTTTAGTGACAGAATTAGACTTGGAAATACACAGTAGCGGGTGTGTGTGAAGTTATTCTGAATGACCCAATGTGCACCTTCAATATTATATACCCTTTTTGGGATAGATTTCAAATAGCTCTGATATAGCAGGAACCACTAAATTATGAAATTGCTAAATTGGGAATTGTATTTCAACCCAGAACAAGAAATGTGCTTGAACGGACACTAAATAACTCGCCCAGCTACAGCACTAGGGACAGATTTAGCTGGATATAAATTTGAGGCCTAGTATTTAGGCGCTGGGTGACCGGTATGGATTTAGTGACAGAATTAGACTGGGATATGGCCAAAAAATAAACAGACTATTGCTGGTTAAATGCACTTGGTGTGACAGCTTCACCCTGATGTAGGCTTTAGCCAAAAAACAACCACACCATTGAGGGTTAAATGCACTTGGTGACAGGCGCAGCTTGCCCCTGATTTTGTATATGGCCAAAAAATGAACAGACTATTGCTGGTTAAATGCACTTGGTGTGACAGCTTCACCCTGATGTAGGCTTTAGCCAAAAAACAACCACACCATTGAGGGTTAAATGCACTTGGTGACAGGCGCAGCTTGCCCCTGATTTTGTATATGGCCAAAAAATGAACAGACTATTGCTGGTTAAATGCACTTGGTGTCACAGCTTCACCCTGATGTAGGCTTTAGCCAAAAAACAACCACACCATTGAGGGTTAAATGCACTTGGTGACAGGCGCAGCTTGCCCCTGATTTTGTATATGGCCAAAAAATGAACAGACTATTGCTGGATAAATGCACTTGGTGTGACAGCTTCACCCTGATGTAGGCTTTAGCCAAAAAACAACCACACCATTGAGGGTTAAATGCACTTGGTGACAGGCGCAGCTTGCCCCTGATTTTGTATATGGCCAAAAAATGAACAGACTATTGCTGGTTAAATGCACTTGGTGT